>NW_027460387.1:0-88783 GCF_050947875.1 Dermacentor variabilis
ATGGTGCTTTTGGCAGAACGCGCACGTGGATTTCTACCAAACGACGTGAAAAGCATGCCGATGCTGCTCTTTTTAGCACCCGCACATGGGATTTGTGCCAAAACGCGTTTTAAGCATGCACATGTATCTTTTGGTAGACGCGGACGCAGTTTTCTGCAAAACCACACGATATGCATGCAAATGGTGCTTTTGGCAGAACGCGCACGTGGATTTCTACCAAATGACGTGAAAAGCATGCCGATGCTGCTCTTTTTAGCACCCGCACATGGATTTGTGCCAAAACGCGTGTTAAGCATGCACATGCATCTTTTGGTAGACGCGGACGCAGTTTTCTGCAAAACCACACGATATGCATGCAAATGGTGCTTTTGGCAGAACGCGCACGTGGATTTCTACCAAACGACGTGAAAAGCATGCCGATGCTGCTCTTTTTAGCACCCGCACATGCATTTGTGCCAAAACGCGTTTTAAGCATGCACATGCATCTTTTGGTAGACGCGGACGCAGTTTTCTGCAAAACCACACGATATGCATGCAAATGGTGGTTTTGGCAGAACGCGCACGTGGATTTCTACCAAACGACGTGAAAAGCATGCCGATGCTGCTCTTTTTAGCACCCGCACATGGGATTTGTGCCAAAACGCGTTTTAAGCATGCACATGTATCTTTTGGTAGACGCGGACGCAGTTTTCGGCAAAACCACACGATATGCATGCAAATGGTGCTTTTGGCAGAACGCGCACGTGGATTTCTACCAAATGACGTGAAAAGCATGCCGATGCTGCTCTTTTTAGCACCCGCACATGGATTTGTGCCAAAACGCGTGTTAAGCATGCACATGCATCTTTTGGTAGACGCGGACGCAGTTTTCTGCAAAACCACACGATAGGCATGCAAATGGTGCTTTTGGCAGAACGCGCACGTGGATTTCTACCAAACGACGTGAAAAGCATGCCGATGCTGCTCTTCTTAGCACCGGCACATGGATTAGTGCCAAAACGCGTTTTAAGCATGCACATGCATCTTTTGGTAGACGCGGACGCACTTTTCTGCAAAACCACACGATATGCATGCAAATGGTGCTTTTGGCAGAACGCGCACGTGGATTTCTACCAAACGACGTGAAAAGCATGCCGATGCTGCTCTTTTTAGCACGCGCACATGGATTTGTGCCAAAACGCGTTTTAATCATGCACATGTATCTTTTGGTAGACGCGGACGCTGTTTTCTGCAAAACCGCACGATATGCATGCAAATGGTGCTTTTGGCAGAACGCGCCCGTGGATTTCTACCAAACGACGTGAAAAGCATGCCGATGCTGCTCTTTTTAGCACCGGCACATGGATTTGTGCCAAAACGCGTTTTAAGCATGCACATGCATCTTTTGGTAGACGCGGACGCACTTTTCTGCAAAACCACACAATATGCATGCAAATGTGCTTTTGGCAGAACGCACACGTGTATTTCTACCAAATGACGTGAAAAGCATGCCGATGCTGCTCTTTTTAGCACCCGCACATGGATTTGTGCCAAAACGCGTTTTAAGCATGCACATGCATCTTTTGGTAGACGCGGACGCAGTTTCTGCAAAACCACACGATATGCATGCAAATGTGCTTTTGGCAGAACGCGCACGTGTATTTCTACCAAACGACGTGAAAAGCATGCCGATGCTGCTCTTTTTAGCACCCGCACATGGATTTGTGCCAAAACGCGTTTTAAGCATGCACATGTATCTTTTGGTAGACGCGGACGCAGTTTTCGGCAAAACCACACGATATGCATGCAAATGGTGCTTTTGGCAGAACGCGCGCGTGGATTTCTACCAAACGACGTGAAAAGCATGCCGATGCTGCTCTTTTTAGCACCCGCACATAGATTTGTGCCAAAACGCGTGTTAAGTCGGCACATGCATCTTTTGGTAGACGCGGACGCAGTTTTCTGCAAAACCACACGATATGCATGCAAATGGTGCTTTTGGCAGAACGCGCACGTGGATTTCTACCAAACGACGTGAAAAGCATGCCGATGCTGCTCTTTTTAGCACCCGCACAATGATTTGTGCCAAAACGCGTTTTAAGCATGCACCTGCATCTTTTGGTAGACGCGGACGCAGTTTTCTGCAAAACCACACGATATGCATGCAAATGGTGCTTTTGGCAGAACGCGCACGTGGATTTCTACCAAACGACGCGAAAAGCATGCCGATGCTGCTCTTTTTAGCACCGGCACATGGATTAGTGCCAAAACGCGTTTTAATCATGCACATGCATCTTTTGGTAGACGCGGACGCACCTTTCTGCAAAACCACACGATATGCATGCAAATGGTGCTTTTGACAGAACGCGCACATGGGTTTCTACCAAACGACGTGAAAAGCATGCCGATGCTGATCTTTTTAGCACCCGCACATGGATTTGTGCCAAAACGCGTTTTAATCATGCACATGTATCTTTTGGTAGACGCGGACGCAGTTTTCTGCAAAACTGCACGATATGATGCAAATGGTGCTTTTGGCAGAACGCGCACGTGGATTTCTACCAAACGACGTGAAAAGCATACCGATGCTGATCTTTTTAGCACCCGCACATGGATTTGTGCCAAAACGCGTTTTAAGAATGCACATGCATCTTTTGGTAGACGCGGACGCAGTTTTCTGCAAAACCGCACGATATGCATGAAAATGGCGCTTTTAGCAGAACGCGCACGTGGATTTCTACCAAACGACGTGAAAAGCATGCCGATGCTGCTCTTTTTAGCACCCGCACATGGATTTGTGCCTAAACGCGTTTTAAGCATGCACATGCATCTTTTGGTAGACGCGGACGCAGTTTTCTGCAAAACCACACGATATACATGCAAATGGTGCTTTTGGCAGAACGCGCACGTGGATTTCTACCAAACGACGTGAAAAGCATGCCGATGCTACTCTTTTTAGCACCCGCACATGGATTTGTGCCAAAACGCCTTTTAAGCATGCACATGCATCTTTTGGTATGCGCGGACGCAGTTTTCTGCAAAACCACACGATATGCATGCAAATGGTGCTTTTGGCAGAACGCGCACGTGTATTTCTACCAAACGACGTAAAAAGCATGCCGATGCTGCTCTTTTTAGCACCCGCACGTGGATTTGTGCCAAAACGCGTTTTAAGCATGCACATGCATCTTTTGGTAGACGCGGACGCAGTTTTCTGCAAAACCACACGATATGCATGCAAATGGTGCTTTTCGCAGAACGCGCACGTGGATTTCTACCAAACGACGTGAAAAGCATGCCGATGCTGCTCTTTTTAGCACCGGCACATGGATTTGTGCTAAAACGCGTTTTAAGCATGCACATGCATCTTTTGGTAGACGCGGACGCACTTTTCTGCAAAACCACACGATATGCATGCAAATGGTGCTTTTGGCAGAACGCGCACGTGGATTTCTACCAAACGACGTGAAAAGCATGCCGATGCTGCTCTTTTTGCACCGGCACATGGATTTGTGCCAAAACGCGTTTTAAGCATGCACATGCATCTTTTGGTAGACGCGGACGCAGTTTTCTGCAAAACCGCACGATATGCATGCAAATGGTGCTTTTGGCAGAACGCGCACGTGGATTTCTTCCAAACGACGTGAAAAGCATGCCGATGCTGCTCTTTTTACCACCCGCACAAGGATTTGTGCCAAAACGCGTTTTAAGCATGCACATGCATCTTTTGGTAGACGCGGACGCACTCTTCTGCAAAACCACACGATATGCATGCAAATGGTGCTTTTGGCAGAACGCGCGCGTGGATTTCTTCCAAACGATGTGAAAAGCATGCCGATGCTGCTCTTTTTACCACCCGCACATGGATTTGTGCCAAAACGCGTTTTAAGCATGCACATGCATCTTTTGGTAGACGCGGACGCACTTTTCTGCAAAACCACACGATATGCATGCAAATGGTGCTTTTGGCAGAACGCGTACGTGGATTTCTACCAAACGACGTGAAAAGCATGCCGATGCTGCTCTTTTTAGCACCCGCACATGTATTTGTGCCAAAACGCGTTTTAAGCATGCACATGCATCTTTTGGTAGACGCGGACGCAGTTTTCTGCAAAACGGCACGATATGCATGCGAATGGTGCTTTTGGCAGAACGCGCACGTGGATTTCTACCAAACGACGTGAAAAGCATGCCGATGCTACTCTTTTAGCACCCGCACATGGATTTGTGCTAAAACGCGTTTTAAGCATGCACATGCATCCTTTGGTAGACGCGGACGCAGTTTTCTGCAAAACCACACGATATACATGCAAATGGTGCTTTTGGCAGAACGCGCACGTGGATTTCTACCAAACGACGTGAAAAGCATGCCGATGCTACTCTTTTTAGCACCCGCACATGGATTTGTGCCAAAACGCCTTTTAAGCATGCACATGCATCTTTTGGTATGCGCGGACGCAGTTTTCTGCAAAACCACACGATATGCATGCAAATGGTGCTTTTGGCAGAACGCGCCCGTGTATTTCTACCAAACGACGTAAAAAGCATGCCGATGCTGCTCTTTTTAGCACCCGCACGTGGATTTGTACCAAAACGCGTTTTAAGCATGCACATGCATCTTTTGGTAGACGCGGACGCAGTTTTCTGCAAAACCACACGATATGCATGCAAATGGTGCTTTTCGCAGAACGCGCACGTGGATTTCTACCAAACGACGTGAAAAGCATGCCGATGCTGCTCTTTTTAGCACCGGCACATGGATTTGTGCTAAAACGCGTTTTAAGCATGCACATGCATCTTTTGGTAGACGCGGACGCACTTTTCTGCAAAACCACACGATATGCATGCAAATGGTGCTTTTGGCAGAACGCGCACGTGGATTTCTACCAAACGACGTGAAAAGCATGCCGATGCTGCTCTTTTTGCACCGGCACATGGATTTGTGCCAAAACGCGTTTTAAGCATGCACATGCATCTTTTGGTAGACGCGGACGCAGTTTTCTGCAAAACCGCACGATATGCATGCAAATGGTGCTTTTGGCAGAACGCGCACGTGGATTTCTTCCAAACGACGTGAAAAGCATGCCGATGCTGCTCTTTTTACCACCCGCGCATGGATTTGTGCCAAAACGCGTTTTAAGCATGCACATGCATCTTTTGGTAGACGCGGACGCACTCTTCTGCAAAACCACACGATATGCATGCAAATGGTGCTTTTGGCAGAACGCGCGCGTGGATTTCTTCCAAACGATGTGAAAAGCATGCCGATGCTGCTCTTTTTACCACCCGCACATGGATTTGTGCCAAAACGCGTTTTAAGCATGCACATGCATCTTTTGGTAGACGCGGACGCACTTTTCTGCAAAACCACACGATATGCATGCAAATGGTGCTTTTGGCAGAACGCGTACGTGGATTTCTACCAAACGACGTGAAAAGCATGCCGATGCTGCTCTTTTTAGCACCCGCACATGTATTTGTGCCAAAACGCGTTTTAAGCATGCACATGCATCTTTTGGTAGACGCGGACGCAGTTTTCTGCAAAACGGCACGATATGCATGCGAATGGTGCTTTTGGCAGAACGCGCACGTGGATTTCTACCAAACGACGTGAAAAGCATGCCGATGCTGCTCTTTTTAGCACCCGTACATGGATTTGTGCCAAAACGCGTTTTAAGCATGCACATGTATCTTTTGGTAGACGCGGACGCAGTTTTCGGCAAAACCACACGATATGCATGCAAATGGTGCTTTTGGCAGAACGCGCGCGTGGATTTCTACCAAACGACGTGAAAAGCATGCCGATGCTGCTCTTTTTAGCACCCGCACATGGATTTGTGCCAAAACGCGTGTTAAGTCGGCACATGCATCTTTTGGTAGACGCGGACGCAGTTTTCTGCAAAACCACACGATATGCATGCAAATGGTGCTTTTGGCAGAACGCGCACGTGGATTTCTACCAAACGACGTGAAAAGCATGCCGATGCTGCTCTTCTTAGCACCGGCACATGGATTAGTGCCAAAACGCGTTTTAAGCATGCACATGCATCTTTTGGTAGACGCGGACGCACTTTTCTGCAAAACCACACGATATGCATGCAAATGGTGCTTTTGGCAGAACGCGCACGTGGATTTCTACCAAACGACGTGAAAAGCATGCCGATGCTGCTCTTTTTAGCACGCGCACACGGATTTGTGCCAAAACGCGTTTTAATCATGCACATGTATCTTTTGGTAGACGCGGACGCTGTTTTCTGCAAAACCGCACGATATGCATGCAAATGGTGCTTTTGGCAGAACGCGCCCTTGGATTTCTACCAAACGACGTGAAAAGCATGCCGATGCTGCTCTTTTTAGCACCGGCACATGGATTTGTGCCAAAACGCGTTTTAAGCATGCACATGCATCTTTTGGTAGACGCGGACGCACTTTTCTGCAAAACCACACAATATGCATGCAAATGTGCTTTTGGCAGAACGCACACGTGTATTTCTACCAAACGACGTGAAAAGCATGCCGATGCTGCTCTTTTTAGACCCGCACATGGATTTGTGCCAAAACGCGTTTTAAGCATGCACATGCATCTTTTGGTAGACGCGGACGCAGTTTTCTGCAAAACCACACGATATGCATGCAAATGGTGCTTTTGGCAGAATGCGCACGTGGATTTCTACCAAACGACGTGAAAAGCATGCCGATGCTGCTCTTTTTAGCACCGGCACATGGATTTGTGCCAAAACGCGTTTTAAGTATGCACATGCATCTTTTGGTAGACGCGGACGCACTTTTCTGCAAAACCACACAATATGCATGCAAATGTGCTTTTGGCAGAACGCGCACGTGTATTTCTACCAAACGACGTGAAAAGCATGCCGATGCTGCTCTTTTTAGCACCCGCACATGGATTTGTGCCAAAACGCGTTTTTAGCATGCACATGCATCTTTTGGTAGACGCGGACGCAGTTTTCTGCAAAACCGCACGATATGCATGCAAATGGTGCTTTTGGCAGAACGCGCACGTGTATTTCTACCAAAAGACGTGAAAAGCATGCCGATGCTGCTCTTTTTAGCACCCGCACATGGATTTGTGCCAAAACGCGTTTTTAGCATGCACATGCATCTTTTGGTAGACGCGGACGCAGATTTCTGCTAAACCGCACGATATGCATGCAAATCGTGCTTTTGGCAGAACGCGCACGTGGATTTCTACCAAACGACGTGAAAAGCATGCCGATGCTGCTCTTTTTAGCACCCGCACATGGATTTGTGCCAAAACGCGTTTTAAGCATGCACATGCATCTTTTGGTAGACGCGGACGCACTTTTCTGCAAAACCACACAATATGCATGCAAATGTGCTTTTGGCAGAACGCGCACGTGTATTTCTACCAAACGTCGTGAAAAGCATGCCGATGCTGCTCTTTTTAGCACCCGCACATGGATTTGTGCCAAAACGCGTTTTTAGCATGCACATGCATCTTTTGGTAGACGCGGACGCAGTTTTCTGCAAAACCGCACGATATGCATGCAAATGGTGCTTTTGGCAGAACGCGCACGTGGATTTCTACCAAACGACGTGAAAAGCATGCCGATGCTGCTCTTTTTAGCACCCGCAGATGGATTTGTGCCAAAACGCGTTTTAAGCATGCACATGCATCTTTTGGTAGACGCGGACGCAGTTTTCTGCAAAACCACACGATATACATGCAAATGGTGTTTTTGGCAGAACGCGCACGTGGATTTCTACCAAACGACGTGAAAAGCATGCCGATGCTGCTCTTTTTAGCACCCGCACATGGATTTGTGCCAAAACGCGTTTTAAGCATGCACATGCATCTTTTGGTAGACGCGGACGCACTTTTCTGCAAAACCACACAATATGCATGCAAATGTGCTTTTGGCAGAACGCGCACGTGTATTTCTACCAAACGTCGTGAAAAGCATGCCGATGCTGCTCTTTTTAGCACCCGCACATGGATTTGTGCCAAAACGCGTTTTTAGCATGCACATGCATCTTTTGGTAGACGCGGACGCAGTTTTCTGCAAAACCGCACGATATGCATGCAAATGGTGCTTTTGGCAGAACGCGCACGTGGATTTCTACCAAACGACGTGAAAAGCATGCCGATGCTGCTCTTTTTAGCACCCGCAGATGGATTTGTGCCAAAACGCGTTTTAAGCATGCACATGCATCTTTTGGTAGACGCGGACGCAGTTTTCTGCAAAACCACACGATATACATGCAAATGGTGTTTTTGGCAGAACGCGCACGTGGATTTCTACCAAACGACGTGAAAAGCATGCCGATGCTGCTCTTTTTAGCACCGGCACATGGATTTGTGCCAAAACGCGTTTTAAGCATGCACATGCATCTTTTGGTAGACGCGGACGCACTTTTCTGCAAAACCACACAATATGCATGCAAATGTGCTTTTGGCAGAACGCGCACGTGTATTTCTACCAAACGACGTGAAAAGCATGCCGATGCTGCTCTTTTTAGCACCCGCACATGGATTTGTGCCAAAACGCGTTTTTAGCATGCACATGCATCTTTTGGTAGACGCGGACGCAGATTTCTGCTAAACCGCACGATATGCATGCAAATCGTGCTTTTGGCAGAACGCGCACGTGGATTTCTACCAAACGACGTGAAAAGCATGCCGATGCTGCTCTTTTTAGCACCCGCACATGGATTTGTGCCAAAACGCGTTTTAAGCATGCACATGCATCTTTTGGTAGACGCGGACGCACTTTTCTGCAAAACCACACAATATGCATGCAAATGTGCTTTTGGCAGAACGCGCACGTGTATTTCTACCAAACGTCGTGAAAAGCATGCCGATGCTGCTCTTTTTAGCACCCGCACATGGATTTGTGCCAAAACGCGTTTTTAGCATGCACATGCATCTTTTGGTAGACGCGGACGCAGTTTTCTGCAAAACCGCACGACATGCATGCAAATGGTGCTTTTGGCAGAACGCGCACGTGGATTTCTACCAAACGACGTGAAAAGCATGCCGATGCTGCTCTTTTTAGCACCCGCAGATGGATTTGTGCCAAAACGCGTTTTAAGCATGCACATGCATCTTTTGGTAGACGCGGACGCAGTTTTCTGCAAAACCACACGATATACATGCAAATGGTGTTTTTGGCAGAACGCGCACGTGGATTTCTACCAAACGACGTGAAAAGCATGCCGATGCTGCTCTTTTTAGCACCGGCACATGGATTTGTGCCAAAACGCGTTTTAAGCATGCACATGCGTCTTTTGGTAGACGCGGACGCACTTTTCTGCAAAGCCACACAATATGCATGCAAATGTGCTTTTGGCAGAACGCGCACGTGTATTTCTACCAAACGACGTGAAAAGCATGCCGATGCTGCTCTTTTTAGCACCCGCACATGGATTTGTGCCAAAACGCGTTTTTAGCATGCACATGCATCTTTTGGTAGACGCGGACGCAGATTTCTGCTAAACCGCACGATATGCATGCAAATCGTGCTTTTGGCAGAACGCGCACGTGGATTTCTACCAAACGACGTGAAAAGCATGCCGATGCTGCTCTTTTTAGCACCCGCACATGGATTTGTGCCAAAACGCGTTTTAAGCATGCACATGCATCTTTTGGTAGACGCGGACGCACTTTTCTGCAAAACCACACAATATGCATGCAAATGTGCTTTTGGCAGAACGCGCACGTGTATTTCTACCAAACGTCGTGAAAAGCATGCCGATGCTGCTCTTTTTAGCACCCGCACATGGATTTGTGCCAAAACGCGTTTTTAGCATGCACATGCATCTTTTGGTAGACGCGGACGCAGTTTTATGCAAAACCGCACGATATGCATGCAAATGGTGCTTTTGGCAGAACGCGCACGTGGATTTCTACCAAACGACGTGAAAAGCATGCCGATGCTGCTCTTTTTAGCACCCGCAGATGGATTTGTGCCAAAACGCGTTTTAAGCATGCACATGCATCTTTTGGTAGACGCGGACGCAGTTTTCTGCAAAACCACACGATATACATGCAAATGGTGTTTTTGGCAGAACGCGCACGTGGATTTCTACCAAACGACGTGAAAAGCATGCCGATGCTGCTCTTTTTAGCACCCGCACATGGATTTGTGCCAAAACGCGTTTTTAGCATGCACATGCATCTTTTGGTAGACGCGGACGCAGTTTTCTGCAAAACCACACGATATACATGCAAATGGTGCTTTTGGCAGAACACACACGTGGATTTCTACCAAACGACGTGAAAAGCATGCCGATGCTGCTCTTTTTAGCACCGGCACATGGATTTGTGCTAAAACGCGTTTTAAGCATGCACATGCATCTTTTGGTAGACGCGGACGCAGATTTCTACAAAACCGCACGATATGCATGCAAATCGTGCTTTTGGCAGAACGCGCACGTGGATTTCTACCAAACGACGTGAAAAGCATGCCGATGCTGCTCTTTTTAGCACCCGCACATGGATTTGTACCAAAACGCGTTTTAAGCATGCACATGCATCTTTTGGTAGACGCGGACGCAGTTTTCTGCAAAACCACACGATATGCATGCAAATGGTGCTTTTGGCAGAACGCGCACGTGGATTTCTACCAAACGACGTGAAAAGCATGCCGATGCTGCTCTTTTTAGCACCCGCACATGGATTTGTGCCAAAACGCGTTTTAAGCTTGCACATGCATCTTTTGGTAGACGCTGACGCAGTTTTATGCAAAACCACACGATATACATGCAAGTGGTGCTTTTGGCAGAACGCGCACGTGGATTTCTACCAAACGACGTGAAAAGCATGCCGATGCTGCTCTTTTTAGCACCCGCACATGGATTTGTGCCAAAACGCGTTTTTAGCATGCACATGCATCTTTTGGTAGACGCGGACGCAGTTTTCTGCAAAACCGCACGATATGCATGCAAATGGTGCTTTTGGCAGAACGCGCACGTGGATTTCTACCAAACGACGTGAAAAGCATGCCGATGCTGCTCTTTTTAGCACCCGCACATGGATTTGCGCCAAAACGCGTTTTAAGCATGCACATGCATCTTTTGGTAGACACGGACGCAGTTTTCTGCAAAACCACAAGATATGCATGCAAATGGCGCTTTTGGCAGAACGCGCAGGTGGATTTCTACCAAACGACGTGAAAAGCATGCCGATGCTGCTCTTTTTAGCACCCGCACATGGATTTGTGCCAAAACGCGTTTGAAGCGTGCACATGCATCTTTTGGTAGACGCGGACGCAGTTTTCGGCAAAACCACACGATATGCATGCAAATATTGATTTTGGCAGAACGCGCACGTGGATTTCTACCAAACGACGTGAAAAGCATGCCGATGCTGCTCTTTTTAGCACCCGCACATGGATTTGTGCCAAAACGCGTGTTAAGCATGCACATGCATCTTTTGGTAGACGCGGACGCAGTTTTCTGCAAAACCACACGATATGCATGCAAATGGTGCTTTTTGCAGAACGCGCACGTGGATTTCTACCAAACGACGTGAAAAGCATGCCGATGCTGCTCTTTTTAGCACCCGCACATGGATTTGTGCCAAAACGCGTTTTAAGCATGCGCATGCATCTTTTGGTAGACGCTGACGCAGTTTTCTGCAAAACCACACGATATACATGCAAATGGTGCTTTTGGCAGAACGCGCACGTGGATTTCTACCAAACGACGTGAAAAGCATGCCGATGCTGCTCTTTTTAGCACCCGCACATGGATTTGTGCTAAAACGCGTTTTAAGCATGCACATGCATCTTTTGGTAGACGCGGACGCACTTTTCTGCAAAACCACACGATGTGCATGCAAATGGTGCTTTTGGCAGAACGCGCACGTGGATTTCTACCAAACGACGTGAAAAGCATGCCGATGCTGCTCTTTTTAGCACCCGCACATGGATTTGTGCCAAAACGCGTTTTAAGCATGCACATGCATCTTTTGGTAGACGCGGACGCAGTTTTCTGCAAAACCACACGATATACATGCAAATGGTGCTTTTGGCAGAACGCGCACGTGGATTTCTACCAAACGACGTGAAAAGCATGCCGATGCTGCTCTTTTTAGCACCCGCACATGAATTTGTGCCAAAACGCGTTTTTAGTATGCACATGCATCTTTTGGTAGACGCGGACGCAGTTTTCTGCAAAACCACACGATATGAATGCAAATGGTGCTTTTGGCAGAACGCGCACGTGGATTTCTACCAAACGACGTGAAAAGCATGCCGATGCTGCTCTTTTTAGCACCCGCACATGGATTTGTGCCAAAACGCGTTTTAAGCATGCACATGCATCTTTTGGTAGACGCGGACGCAGTTTTCTGCAAAACCACACGATATGCATGCAAATGGTGCTTTTGGCAGAACGCGCACGTGGATTTCTACCAAACGACGTGAAAAGCATGCCGATGCTGCTCTTTTTAGCACCCGCACATGGATTTGTGCCAAACCGCGTTTTAAGCATGCACATGCATCTTTTGGTAGACGCGGACGCAGTTTTCTGCAAAACCACACGATATGCATGCAAATGGTGCTTTTGGCAGAACGCGCACGCGGATTTCTACCAAACGACGTGAAAAGCATGCCGATGCTGCTCTTTTTAGCACCCGCACATGGATTTGTGCCAAAAGGCGTTTTAAGCATGCGCATGCATCTTTTGGTAGACGCTGACGCAGTTTTCTGCAAAACCACACGATATACATGCAAATGGTGCTTTTGGCAGAACGCGCACGTGGATTTGTGCCAAAACGCGTTTTAAGCATGCACATGCATCTTTTGGTAGACGCGGACGCACTTTTCTGCAAAACCACACAATATGCATGCAAATGTGCTTTTGGCAGAACGCGCACGTGTATTTCTACCAAACGACGTGAAAAGCATGCCGATGCTGCTCTTTTTAGCACCCGCACATGGATTTGTGCCAAAACGCGTTTTTAGCATGCACATGCATCTTTTGGTAGACGCGGACGCAGTTTTCTGCAAAACCGCACGATATGCATGCAAATGGTGCTTTTGGCAGAACGCGCACGTGGATTTCTACCAAACGACGTGAAAAGCATGCCGATGCTGCTCTTTTTAGCACCCGCACATGGATTTGCGCCAAAACGCGTTTTAAGCATGCACATGCATCTTTTGGTAGACACGGACGCAGTTTTCTGCAAAACCACACGATATGCATGCAAATGGCGCTTTTGGCAGAACGCGCAGGTGGATTTCTACCAAACGACGTGAAAAGCATGCCGATGCTGCTCTTTTTAGCACCCGCACATGGATTTGTGCCAAAACGCGTTTTGAAGCGTGCACATGCATCTTTTGGTAGACGCGGACGCAGTTTTCGGCAAAACCACACGATATGCATGCAAATATTGATTTTGGCAGAACGCGCACGTGGATTTCTACCAAACGACGTGAAAAGCATGCCGATGCTGCTCTTTTTAGCACCCGCACATGGATTTGTGCCAAAACGCGTGTTAAGCATGCACATGCATCTTTTGGTAGACGCGGACGCAGTTTTCTGCAAAACCACACAATATGCATGCAAATGTGCTTTTGGCAGAACGCGCACGTGTATTTCTACCAAACGATGTGAAAAGCATGCCGATGCTGCTCTTTTTAGCACCCGCACATGGATTTGTGCCAAAACGCGTTTGAAGCGTGCACATGCCTCTTTTGGTAGACGCGGACGCAGTTTTCGGCAAAACCACACGATATGCATGCAAATATTGATTTTGGCAGAACGCGCACGTGGATTTCTACCAAACGACGTGAAAAGCATGCCGATGCTGCTCTTTTTAGCACCCGCACATGGATTTGTGCCAAAACGCGTGTTAAGCATGCACATGCATCTTTTGGTAGACGCGGACGCAGTTTTCTGCAAAACCACACGATATGCATGCAAATTGTGCCTTTTTGCAGAACGCGCACGTGGATTTCTACCAAACGACGTGAAAAAGCATGCCGATGCTGCTCTTTTTAGCACCCGCACATGGATTTGTGCCAAAACGCGTTTTAAGCATGCGCATGCATCTTTTGGTAGACGCTGACGCAGTTTTCTGCAAAACCACACGATATACATGCAAATGGTGCTTTTGGCAGAACGCGCACGTGGATTTCTACCAAACGACGTGAAAAGCATGCCGATGCTGCTCTTTTTAGCACCCGCACATGGATTTGTGCTAAAACGCGTTTTAAGCATGCACATGCATCTTTTGGTAGACGCGGACGCACTTTTCTGCAAAACCACACGATGTGCATGCAAATGGTGCTTTTGGCAGAACGCGCACGTGGATTTCTACCAAACGACGTGAAAAGCATGCCGATGCTGCTCTTTTTAGCACCCGCACATGGATTTGTGCCAAAACGCGTTTTTAAGCATGCACATGCATCTTTTGGTAGACGCGGACGCAGTTTTCTGCAAAACCACACGATATACATGCAAATGGTGCTTTTGGCAGAACGCGCACGTGGATTTCTACCAAACGACGTGAAAAGCATGCCGATGCTGCTCTTTTTAGGCACCCGCACATGAATTTGTGCCAAAACGCGTTTTTAGTATGCACATGCATCTTTGGTAGACGCGGACGCAGTTTTCTGCAAAACCACACCATATGAATGCAAATGGTGCTTTTGGCAGAACGCGCACGTGGATTTCTACCAAACGGACGTGAAAAGCATGCCGATGCTGCTCTTTTTAGCACCCGCACATGGATTTGTGCCAAAACGCGTTTTTAAGCATGCACATGCAATCTTTTGGTAGACGCGGACGCAGTTTTCTGCAAAACCACACGATATGCATGCAAATGGTGCTTTTGGCAGAACGCGCACGTGGATTTCTACCAAACGACGTGAAAAGCATGCCGATGCTGCTCTTTTTAGCACCCGCACATGGATTTGTGCCAAACCGCGTTTTTAAGCATGCACATGCATCTTTTGGTAGACGCGGACGCAGTTTTCTGCAAAACCACACGATATGCATGCAAATGGTGCTTTTGGCAGAACGCGCACGTGGATTTCTACCAAACGACGTGAAAAGCATGCCGATGCTGCTCTTTTTAGCACCCGCACATGGATTTGTGCCAAAAGGCGTTTTAAGCATGCGCATGCATCTTTTGGTAGACGCTGACGCAGTTTTCTGCAAAACCACACGATATACATGCAAATGGTGCTTTTGGCAGAACGCGCACGTGGATTTGTGCCAAAACGCGTTTTAAGCATGCACATGCATCTTTTGGTAGACGCGGACGCAGTTTTCTGCAAAACCACACGATATGCAAGCAAATGGTGCTTTTGGCAGAACGCGCAACGTGGATTTCTACCAAACGACGTGAAAAGCATGCCGATGCTGCTCTTTTTAGCACCCGCACATGGATTTGTGCCAAAACGCGTTTTAAGCATGCACATGCATCTTTTGGTAGACGCGGACGCAGTTTTTCTGCAAAACCACACGATATGCATGCAAATGGTGCTTTTGGCAGAACGCGCACGTGGATTTCTACCAAACGACGTGAAAAGCATGCCGATGCCTGCTCTTTTTAGCACCCGCACATGGATTTGTGCCAAAAGGCGTTTTAAGCATGCGCATGCATCTTTGGTAGACGCTGACGCAGTTTTCTGCAAAACCACACGATATACATGCAAATGGTGCTTTTGGCAGAACGTGCACGTGGATTTCTTCCAAACGACGTGAAAAGCATGCCGATGCTGCTCTTTTTAGCACCCGCACATGGATTTGTGCCAAAACGCGTTTTAAGCATGCACATGCATCTTTTGGTAGACGCGGACGCAGTTTTCTGCAAAACCACACGATATGCATGCAAATGGTGCTTTTAGGCAGAACGCGCACGTGGATTTCTACCAAACGACGTGAAAGCATGCCGATGCTGCTCTTTTTAGCACCCGCACATGGATTTGTGCCAAAACGCGTTTTAAAGCATGCACATGCATCTTTTGGTAGACGCGGACGCAGTTTTCTGCAAAACCACACGATATGCATGCAAATGGTGCTTTTGGCAGAACGCGCACGTGGATTTCTATCAAACGACGTGAAAAGCATGCCGATGCTGCTCTTTTTAGCACCCGCACATGGATTTGTGCCAAAAGGCGTTTTAAGCATGCGCATGCATCTTTTGGTAGACGCTGACGCAGTTTTCTGCAAAACCACACGATATACATGCAAATGGTGCTTTTGCAGAACGCGCACGTGGATTTCTACCAAACGACGTGAAAAGCATGCCGATGCTGCTCTTTTTAGCACCCGCACATGGATTTGTGCTAAAAACGCGTTTTAAGCATGCACATGCATCTTTTGGTAGACGCGGACGCACTTTTTCTGCAAAACCACACGATATGAATGCAAATGGTGCTTTTGGCAGAACGCGCACGTGGATTTCTACCAAACGACGTGAAAAGCATGCCGATGCTGCTCTTTTTAGCACCCGCACATGGATTTGTGCCAAAACGCGTTTTAAGCATGCACATGCATCTTTTGGTAGACGCGGACGCAGTTTTCTGCAAAACCACACGATATGCATGAAAATGGTGCTTTTGGCAGAACGCGCACGTGGATTTCTACCAAACGACGTGAAAAGCATGCCGATGCTGCTCTTTTTAGCACCCGCACATGGATTTGTGCCAAAACGCGTTTTAAGCATGCACATGCACCTTTTGGTAGACGCGGACGCAGTTTTCTGCAAAACCACACGATATGCATGCAAATGGTGCTTTTTGCAGAACGCGCACGTGGATTTCTACCAAACGACGTGAAAAGCATGCCGATGCTGCTCTTTTTAGCACCCGCACATGGATTTGTGCCAAAACGCGTTTTAAGCATGCGCATGCATCTTTTGGTAGACGCTGACGCGTTTTTCTGCAAAAACCACACGATATACATGCAAATGGTGCTTTTGGCAGAACGCGCACGTGGATTTTCTACCAAACGACGTGAAAAAGCATGCCGATGCTGCTCTTTTTAGCACCCGCACATGATTTGTGCCAAAACGCGTTTTTAGTATGCACATGCATCTTTTGGTAGACGCGGACGCAGTTTTCTGCAAAACCGCACGATATGCATGCAAAATGGTGCTTTTTGCAGAACGCGCACGTGGATTTCTACCAAACGACGTGAAAAAGCATGCCGATGCTGCTCTTTTTAGCACCCGCACATGGATTTGTGCCAAAACGCGTTTTAAGCATGCACATGCATCTTTTGGTAGACGCTGACGCAGTTTTATGCAAAACCACACGATATACATGCAAATGGTGCTTTTGGCAGAACGCGCACGTGGACTTCTACCAAACGACATGAAAAGCATGCCGATGCTGCTCTTTTTAGCACCCGCACATGGATTTGTGCCAAAACGCGTTTTTAAGCATGTACATGCATCTTTTGGTAGACGCGGGACGCAGTTTTCTGCAAAACCACACGATATGCATGCAAATGGTGCTTTTGGCAGAACGCGCACGTGGATTTCTACCAAACGACGTGAAAAGCATGCCGATGCTGCTCTTTTTTAGCACCCGCACATGGATTTGTGCCAAAACGCGTTTTAAGCATGCACATGCATCTTTTGGTTGACGCGGACGCAGTTTTCTGCAAAACCACTCGATATGCATGCAAATGGTGCTTTTGGCAGAACGCGCACGTGGATTTCTACCAAACGACGTGAAAAGCATGCCGATGCTGCTCTTTTTAGCACCCGCACATGGATTTGTGCCAAAACGCGTTTTAAGCATGCACATGCATCTTTTGGTAGACGCGGACGCAGTTTTCTGCAAAACCACACGATATGCATGCAAATGGTGCTTTTGGCAGAACGCGCACGTGGATTTCTCCCAAACGACGTGAAAAGCATGCCGATGCTGCTCTTTTTAGCACCCGCACATGGATTTGTGCCAAAACGCGTTTTTAAGCATGCACATGCATCTTTTGGTAGACGCTGACGCAGTTTTGTGCAAAAACCACACAATATACATGCAAATGGTGCTTTTGGCAGAACGCGCACGTGGATTTCTACCAAACGACGTGAAAAGCATGCCGATGCTGCTCTTTTTAGCACCCCGCACATGGATTTGTGCCAAAACGCGTTTTAAGCATGCACATGCATCTTTTGGTAGACGCGGAAGCAGTTTTTCTGCAAAACCACACGATATGCATGCAAATGGTGCTTTTGGCAGAACGCGCACGTGGATTTCTACCAAACGACGTGAAAAGCATGCCGATGCTGCTCTTTTTAGCACCCGCACATGGATTTGTGCCAAAACGCGTTTTTAAGCATGCACATGCATCTTTTGGTAGACGCGGACGCAGTTTTCTGCAAAACCACACGATATGCATGCAAATGGTGCTTTTGGCAGAAACGCGCACGTGGATTTCTACCAAACGACGTGAAAAGCATGCCGATGCTGCTCTTTTTAGCACCCGCACATGGATTTGTGCCAAAACGCGTTTTAAAGCATGCACATGCATCTTTTGGTAGACGCGGACGCAGTTTTCTGCAAAACCACACGATGTGCATGCAAATGGTGCTTTTGGCAGAACGCGCACGTGGATTTCTACCAACGACGTGAAAAAGCATGCCGATGCTGCTCTTTTTAGCACCCGCACATGGATTTGTGCCAAAACGCGTTTTTAGCATGCACATGCATCTTTTGGTAGACGCGGACGCAGTTTTCTGCAAAACCGCACGATATGCATGCAAATGGTGCTTTTGGCAGAACGCGCACGTGGATTTTCTACCAAACGACGTGAAAAGCATGCCGATGCTGCTCTTTTTAGCACCCGCACATGGATTTGCGCCAAAACGCGTTTTAAGCATGCACATGCATCTTTTGGTAGACGCGGACGCAGTTTTCTGCAAAACCACACGATATGCATGCAAATGGCGCTTTTGGCAGAACGCGCACGTGGATTTCTACCAAACGACGTGAAAAGCATGCCGATGCTGCTCTTTTTAGCACCCGCCACATGGATTTGTGCCAAAACGCGTTTGAAGCATGCACATGCATCTTTTGGTAGACGCGGACGCAGTTTTCGGCAAAACCACACGATATGCATGCAAAATATTGCTTTTGGCAGAACGCGCACGTGGATTTCTACCAAACGACGTGAAAAGCATGCCCATGCTGCTCTTTTTAGCACCCGGACATGGATTTGTGCCAAAAACGCGTGTTAAGCATGCACATGCATCTTTTGGTAGACGCGGACGCAGTTTTCTGCAAAACCACACGATATGCATGCAAATGGTGCTTTTTGCAGAACGCGCACGTGGATTTCTACCAAACGACGTGAAAGCATGCCGATGCTGCTCTTTTTAGCACCCGCACATGGATTTGTGCTAAAACGCGTTTTAAAGCATGCGCATGCATCTTTTGGTAGACGCGGGACGCACTTTTCTGCAAAACCAAACGATATGCATGAAAATGGTGCTTTTGGCAGAACGCGCACGTGGATTTCTACCAAACGACGTGAAAAGCATGCCGATGCTGCTCTTTTTAGCACCCGCACATGGATTTGTGCCAAAACGCGTTTTAAGCATGCACATGCATCTTTTGGTAGACGCGGACGCAGTTTTCTGCAAAACCACACGATATACATGCAAATGGTGCTTTTGGCAGAACGCGCACGTGGATTTCTACCAAACGACGTGAAAAGCATGCCGATGCTGCTCTTTTTAGCACCGGCACATGAATTTGTGCCAAAACGCGTTTTTAGTATGCACATGCATCTTTTGGTAGACGCGGACGCAGTTTTCTGCAAAACCGCACGATATGAATGCAAATGGTGCTTTTGGCAGAACGCGCACGTGGATTTCTACCAAACGACGTGAAAAAGCATGCCGATGCTGCTCTTTTTAGCACCCGCACATGGATTTGTGCCAAAACGCGTTTTAAGCATGCACATGCATCTTTTGGTAGACGCGGACGCAGTTTTCTGCAAAACCACACGATATGCATGCAAATGGTGCTTTTGGCAGAACGCGCACGTGGATTTCTACCAAACGACGTGAAAAGCATGCCGATGCTGCTCTTTTTAGCACCCGCACATGGATTTGTGCCAAACCGCGTTTTAAGCATGCACATGCATCTTTTGGTAGACGCGGACGCAGTTTTCTGCAAAACCACACGATATGCATGCAAATGGTGCTTTTGGCAGAACGCGCACGTGGATTTCTACCAAACGACGTGAAAAGCATGCCGATGCTGCTCTTTTTAGCACCCGCACATGGATTTGTGCCAAAAGGCGTTTTAAGCATGCGCATGCATCTTTTGGTAGACGCTGACGCAGTTTTTCTGCAAAACCACACGATATACATGCAAAATGGTGCTTTTGGCAGAACGCGCACGTGGATTTGTGCCAAAACGCGTTTTAAGCATGCCACATGCATCTTTGGTAGACGCGGACGCAGTTTTCTGCAAAACCACACGATATGCATGCAAATGGTGCTTTTGGCAGAACGCGCACGTGGGTTTCTACCAAACGACGTGAAAAGCATGCCGATGCTGCTCTTTTTAGCACCCGCACATGGATTTGTGCCAAAACGCGTTTTAAGCATGCACATGCATCTTTTGGTAGACGCGGACGCAGTTTTTCTGCAAAAACCACACGATATGCATGCAAATGGTGCTTTTGGGCAGAACGCGCAAGTGGATTTCTACCAAACGACGTGAAAAGCATGCGATGCTGCTCTTTTTAGCACCCGCACATGGATTTGTGCCAAAAGGCGTTTTAAGCATGCGCATGCATCTTTTGGTAGACGCTGACGCAGTTTTCTGCAAAACCACACGATATATATGCAAATGGTGCTTTTGGCAGAACGCGCACGTGGATTCTACCAAACGACGTGAAAAGCATGCCGATGCTGCTCTTTTTAGCACCCGCACATGGATTTGTGCCAAAACGCGTTTTAAGCATGCACATGCATCTTTTGGTAGACGCGGACGCAGTTTTCTGCAAAACCACACGATATGCATGCAAATGGTGCTTTTAGCAGAACGCGCACGTGGATTTCTACCAAACGACGTGAAAAGCATGCCGATGCTGCTCTTTTTAGCACCCGCACATGGATTTGTGCCAAAACGCGTTTTAAGCATGCACATGCATATTTTGTAGACACGGACGCAGTTTTCTGCAAAACCACACGATATGCATGCAAATGGTGCTTTTGGCAGAACGCGCACGTGGATTTCTACCAAACGACGTGAAAAGCATGCCCCGATGCTGCTCTTTTTAGCACCCGCACATGGATTTGTGCCAAAAGGCGTTTTAAGCATGCGCATGCATCTTTTGGTAGACGCTGACGCAGTTTTCTCCAAAACCACACGATATACATGCAAATGGTGCTTTTGGGAGAACGCGCACGTGGATTTCTACCAAACGACGTGAAAAGCATGCCGATGCTGCTCTTTTTAGCACCCGCACATGGATTTGTGCCAAAACGCGTTTTAAGCATGCACATGCATCTTTTGGTAGACGCGGACGCAGTTTTCTGCAAAACCACACGATGTGCATGCAAATGGTGCTTTTGGCAGAACGCGCACGTGGATTTCTACCAAACGACGTGAAAAGCATGCCGATGCTGCTCTTTTTAGCACCCGCACATGGATTTGTGCCAAAACGCGTTTTAAGCATGCACATGCATCTTTTGGTAGACGCGGACGCAGTTTTCTGCAAAACCACACGATATGCATGCAAATGGTGCTTTTGGCAGAACGCGCACGTGGATTTCTACCAAACGACGTGAAAAGCATGCCGATGCTGCTCTTTTTAGCACCGGCACATGAATATGTGCCAAAACGCGTTTTAAGCATGCACATGCATCTTTTGGTAGACGCGGACGCACTTTTCTGCAAAACCACACAATATGCATGCAAATGGTGCTTTATTTCAGAACGCGCACGTGTATTTCTACCAAACGACGTGAAAAGCATGCCGATGCTGCTCTTTTTAGCACCCGCACATGGATTTGTGCCAAAACGCGTTTTTAGCATGCACATGCATCTTTTAGGTAGACGCGGACGCAGTTTTCTGCAAAACCACTCGATATACATGCAAATGGTGCTTTTGGCAGAACGCGCACGTGGATTTCTACCAAACGACGTGAAAAGCATGCCGATGCTGCTCTTTTTAGCACCCGCACATGGATTTGTGCCAAAACGCGTTTTAAGCATGCACATGCATCTTTTGGTAGACGCGGACGCAGTTTTCTGCAAAACCACACGATATGCATGCAAATGGTGCTTTTGGCAGAACGCGCACGTGGATTTCTCCCAAACGACGTGAAAAGCATGCCGATGCTGCTCTTTTTAGCACCCGCACATGGATTTGTGCCAAAACGCGTTTTAAGCATGCACATGCATCTTTTAGTAGACGCTGACGCAGTTTTATGCAAAACCACACGATATACATGCAAATGGTGCTTTTGGCAGAACGCGCACGTGGATTTCTACCAAACGACGTGAAAAGCACGCCGATGCTGCTCTTTTTAGCACCCGCACATGGATTTGTGCCAAAACGCGTTTTAAGCATGCACATGCATCTTTTGGTAGACGCGGACGCAGTTTTCTGCAAAACCACACGATGTGCATGCAAATGGTGCTTTTGGCAGAACGCGCACGTGGATTTCTACCAAACGACGTGAAAAGCATGCCGATGCTGCTCTTTTTAGCACCGGCACATGGATTTGTGCCAAAACGCGTTTTAAGCATGCACATGCATCTTTTGGTAGACGCGGACGCACTTTTCTGCAAAACCACACAATATGCATGCAAATGGTGCTTTATTTCAGAACGCGCACGTGTATTTCTACCAAACGACGTGAAAAGCATGCCGATGCTGCTCTTTTTAGCACCCGCACATGGATTTGTGCCAAAACGCGTTTTTAGCATGCACATGCATCTTTTAGGTAGACGCGGACGCAGTTTTCTGCAATACCGCACGATATGCATGCAAATGGTGCTTTTGGCAGAACGCGCACGTGGATTTCTACCAAACGACGTGAAAAGCATGCCGATGCTGCTCTTTTTAGCACCCGCAC
This sequence comes from Dermacentor variabilis, assembly GCF_050947875.1. Lineage (NCBI taxonomy): Eukaryota > Metazoa > Arthropoda > Arachnida > Ixodida > Ixodidae > Dermacentor > Dermacentor variabilis. Next base: position 23,021 of record NW_027460387.1, read on the forward strand.
ATGGATTTGTGCCAAAACGCGTTTTAAGCATGCACATGCATCTTTTGGTAGACGCGGACGCAGTTTTCGGCAAAACCACACGATATGCATGCAAATGGCGCTTTTGGCAGAACGCGCACGTGGATTTCTACCAAACGACGTGAAAAGCATGCCGATGCTGCTCTTTTTAGCACCCGCACATGGATTTGTGCCAAAACGCGTTTTAAGCATGCACATGCATCTTTTGGTAGACGCGGACGCAGTTTTCGGCAAAAGCACACGATATGCATGCAAATGGTGCTTTTGGCAGAACGCGCACGTGGATTTCTACCAAACGACGTGAAAAGCATGCCGATGCTGCTCTTTTTAGCACCCGCACATGGATTTGTGCCAAAACGCGTGTTAAGCATGCACATGCATCTTTTGATAGACGCGGACGCAGTTTTCTGCAAAACCACACGATATGCATGCAAATGGTGCTTTTGGCAGAACGCGCACGTGGATTTCTACCAAACGACGTGAAAAGCATGCCGATGCTGCTCTTTTTAGCACCCGCACATAGATTTGTGCCATAACGCGCTTTAAGCATGCACTTGCATCTTTTGGTAGACGCGGACGCAGTTTTCTGCAAAACCACACGATATGCATGCAAATGGTAATTTTGGCAGAACGCGCACGTGGATTTCTACCAAACGACGTGAAAAGCATGCCGATGCTGCTCTTTTTAGCACCGGCACATTGATTTGTGCCAAAACGCGTTTTAAGCATGCACATGCATCTTTTGGTAGACGCGGACACAGTTTTCTGCAAAACCACACGATATGCATGCAAATGGTAATTTTGGCAGAACGCGCACGTGGATTTCTACCAAACGACGTGAAAAGCATGCCGATGCTGCTCTTTTTAGCACCGGCACATTGATTTGTGCCAAAACGCGTTTTAAGCATGCACATGCATCTTTTGGTAGACGCGGACGCAGTTTTCTGCAAAACCACACGATATGCATGCAAATGGTGCTTTTGGCAGAACGCGCACGTGGATTTCTACCAAACGACGTGAAAAGCATGCCGATGCTGCTCTTTTTAGCACCCGCACATGGATTTGTGCCAAAACGCGTTTTAAGCATGCACATGCATCTTTTGGTAGACGCGGACGCAGTTTTCTGCAAAACCGCACGATATACATGCAAATGGTGCTTTTGGCAGAACGCGCACGTGGATTTCTACCAAACGACGTGAAAAGCATGCCGATGCTGCTCTTTTTAGCACCCGCACATGGATTTGTGCCAAAACGCGTTTTAAGCATGCACATGCATCTTTTGGTAGACGCGGACGCAGTTTTCTGCAAAACCACACGATATGCATGAAAATGGTGCTTTTGGTAGAACGCGCACGTGGATTTCTACCAAACGACGTGAAAAGCATGCCGATGCTGCTCTTTTTAGCACCCGCACATGGATTTGTGCCAAAACGCGTTTTAAGCATGCACATGCATCTTTTGGTAGACGCGGACGCAGTTTTCTGCAAAACCACACGATATGCATGCAAATGGTGCTTTTGGCAGAACGCGCACGTGGATTTCTACCAAACGACGTGAAAAGCATGCCGATGCTGCTCTTTTTAGCACCCGCACATGGATTTGTGCCAAAACGCGTTTTAAGCATGCGCATGCATCTTTTGGTAGACGCTGACGCAGTTTTCTGCAAAACCACACGATATACATGCAAATGGTGCTTTTGGCAGAACGCGCACGTGGATTTCTACCAAACGACGTGAAAAGCATGCCGATGCTGCTCTTTTTAGCACCCGCACATGGATTTGTGCCAAAACGCGTTTTTAGCATGCACATGCATCTTTTAGGTAGACGCGGACGCAGTTTTCTGCAAAACCACTCGATATACATGCAAAAGGTGCTTTTGGCAGAACGCGCACGTGGATTTCTACCAAACGACGTGAAAAGCATGCCGATGCTGCTCTTTTTAGCACCCGCACATGGATTTGTGCCAAAACGCGTTTTAAGCATGCACATGCATCTTTTGGTAGACGCGGACGCAGTTTTCTGCAAAACCACACGATATGCATGCAAATGGTGCTTTTGGCAGAACGCGCACGTTGATTTCTCCCAAACGACGTGAAAAGCATGCCGATGCTGCTCTTTTTAGCACCCGCACATGGATTTGTGCCAAAACGCGTTTTAAGCATGCACATGCATCTTTTGGTAGACGCTGACGCAGTTTTATGCAAAACCACACGATATACATACAAATGGTGCTTTTGGCAGAACGCGCACGTGGATTTCTACCAAACGACGTGAAAAGCATGCCGATGCTGCTCTTTTTAGCACCCGCACATGGATTTGTGCCAAAACGCGTTTTAAGCATGCACATGCATCTTTTGGTAGACGCGGACGCAGTTTTCTGCAAAACCACACGATGTGCATGCAAATGGTGCTTTTGGCAGAACGCGCACGTGGATTTCTACCAAACGACGTGAAAAGCATGCCGATGCTGCTCTTTTTAGCACCCGCACATGGATTTGTGCCAAAACGCGTTTTAAGCATGCACATGCATCTTTTGGTAGACGCGGACGCAGTTTTCTGCAAAACCACACGATATGCATGCAAATGGTGCTTTTGGCAGAACGCGCACGTGGATTTCTACCAAACGACGTGAAAAGCATGCCGATGCTGCTCTTTTTAGCACCGGCACATGGATTTGTGCCAAAACGCGTTTTAAGCATGCACATGCATCTTTTGGTAGACGCGGACGCACTTTTCTGCAAAACCACACAATATGCATGCAAATGTGCTTTATTTCAGAACGCGCACGTGTATTTCTACCAAACGACGTGAAAAGCATGCCGATGCTGCTCTTTTTAGCACCCGCACATGGATTTGTGCCAAAACGCGTTTTTAGCATGCACATGCATCTTTTAGGTAGACGCGGACGCAGTTTTCTGCAATACCGCACGATATGCATGCAAATGGTGCTTTTGGCAGAACGCGCACGTGGATTTCTACCAAACGACGTGAAAAGCATGCCGATGCTGCTCTTTTTAGCACCCGCACATGGATTTGTGCCAAAACGCGTTTTAAGCATGCACATGCATCTTTTGGTAGACGCGGACGCAGTTTTCGGCAAAACCACACGATATGCATGCAAATGGCGCTTTGGCAGAACGCGCACGTGGATTTCTACCAAACGACGTGAAAAGCATGCCGATGCTGCTCTTTTTAGCACCCGCACATGGATTTGTGCCAAAACGCGTTTTAAGCATGCACATGCATCTTTTGGTAGACGCGGACGCAGTTTTCGGCAAAAGCACACGATATGCATGCAAATGGTGCTTTTGGCAGAACGCGCACGTGGATTTCTACCAAACGACGTGAAAAGCATGCCGATGCTGCTCTTTTTAGCACCCGCACATGGATTTGTGCCAAAACGCGTGTTAAGCATGCACATGCATCTTTTGATAGACGCGGGACGCAGTTTTCTGCAAAACCACACGATATGCATGCAAATGGTGCTTTTGGCAGAACGCGCACGTGGATTTCTACCAAACGACGTGAAAAGCATGCCGATGCTGCTCTTTTTAGCACCCGCACATAGATTTGTGCCATAACGACGCGCTTTAAGCATGCACTTGCATCTTTTGGTAGACGCGGACGCAGTTTTCTGCAAACCACACGATATGCATGCAAATGGTAATTTTGGCAGAACGCGCACGTGGATTTCTACCAAACGACGTGAAAAGCATGCCGATGCTGCTCTTTTTAGCACCGGCACATTGATTTGTGCCAAAACGCGTTTTAAGCATGCACATGCATCTTTTGGTAGACGCGGACACAGTTTTCTGCAAAAGCACACGATATGCATGCAAATGGTAATTTTGGCAGAACGCGCACGTGGATTTCTACCAAACGACGTGAAAAGCATGCCGATGCTGCTCTTTTTAGCACCGGCACATTGATTTGTGCCAAAACGCGTTTTAAGCATGCACATGCATCTTTTGGTAGACGCGGACGCAGTCTTCTGCAAAACCACACGATATGCATGCAAATGGTGCTTTTGGCAGAACGCGCACGTGGATTTCTACCAAACGACGTGAAAAGCATGCCGATGCTGCTCTTTTTAGCACCCGCACATGGATTTGTGCCAAAACGCGTTTTAAGCATGCACATGCATCTTTTGGTAGACGCGGACGCAGTTTTCTGCAAAACCGCACGATATACATGCAAATGGTGCTTTTGGCAGAACGCGCACGTGGATTTCTACCAAACGACGTGAAAAGCATGCCGATGCTGCTCTTATTAGCACCCGCACATGGATTTGTGCCAAAACGCGTTTGAAGCATGCACATGCATCTTTTGGTAGACGCGGACGCAGTTTTCGGCAAAACCACACGATATGCATGCAAATGGTGCTTTTGGCAGAACGCGCACGTGGATTTCTACCAAACGACGTGAAAAGCATGCCGATGCTGCTCTTTTTAGCACCCGCACATGGATTTGTGCCAAAACGCGTGTTAAGCATGCACATGCATCTTTTGGTAGACGCGGACGCAGTTTTCTGCAAAACCACACGATATGCATGCAAATGGTGCTTTTTGCAGAACGCGCACGTGGATTTCTACCAAACGTAGTGAAAAGCATGCCGATGCTGCTCTTTTTAGCACCCGCACATGGATTTGTGCCAAAACGCGTTTTAAGCATGCGCATGCATCTTTTGGTAGACGCTGACGCAGTTTTCTGCAAAACCACACGATATACATGCAAATGGTGCTTTTGGCAGAACGCGCACGTGGATTTCTACCAAACGACGTGAAAAGCATGCCGATGCTGCTCTTTTTAGCACCCGCACATGGATTTGTGCTAAAACGCGTTTTAAGCATGCACATGCATCTTTTGGTAGACGCGGACGCACTTTTCTGCAAACCACACGATATGCATGCAAATGGTGCTTTGGCAGAACGCGCACGTGGATTTCTACCAAACGACGTGAAAAGCATGCCGATACTGCCTCTTTTTAGCACACGCACATGGATTTGTGCCAAAACGCGTTTTAAGCATGTACATGCATCTTTTGGTAGACGCGGACGCAGTTTTCTGCAAAACCACACGATATACATGCAAATGGTGCTTTTGGCAGAACGCGCACGTGGATTTCTACCAAACGACGTGAAAAGCATGCCGATGCTGCTCTTTTTAGCACCCGCACATGAATTTGTGCCAAAACGCGTTTTTAGTATGCACATGCATCTTTTGGTAGACGCGGACGCAGTTTTCTGCAAAACCGCACGATATGACTGCAAATGGTGCTTTTGGCAGAACGCGCACGTGGATTTCTACCAAACGACGTGAAAAGCATGCCGATGCTGCTCTTTTTAGCACCCGCACATGATTTGTGCCAAAACGCGTTTTAAGCATGCACATGCATCTTTTAGTAGACGCGGACGCAGTTTTCTGCAAAACCACACGATATGCATGCAAATGGTGCTTTTGGCAGAACGCGCACGTGGATTTCTACCAAACGACGTGAAAAGCATGCCGATGCTGCTCTTTTTAGCACCCGCACATGGATTTGTGCCAAACGCGTTTTAAGCATGCACATGCATCTTTGGTAGACGCTGACGCAGTTTTATGCAAAACCACACGATATACATGCAAATGGTGCTTTTGGCAGAACGCGCACGTGGACTTCTACCAAACGACGTGAAAAGCATGCCGATGCTGCTCTTTTTAGCACCCGCACATGGATTTGTGCCAAAACGCGTTTTAAGCATGTACCTGCATCTTTTGGTAGACGCGGACGCAGTTTTCTGCAAAACCACACGATATGCATGCAAATGGTGCTTTTGGCAGAACGCGCACGTGGATTTCTACCAAACGACGTGAAAAGCATGCCGATGCTGCTCTTTTTAGCACCCGCACATGATTTGTGCCAAAACGCGTTTTAAGCTTGCACATGCATCTTTGGTAGACGCGGACGCAGTTTTCTGCAAAACCGCACGATATACATGCAAATGGTGCTTTTGGCAGAACGCGCACGGGATTTTCTACCAAACGACGTGAAAAGCATGCCGATGCTGCTCTTTTTAGCACCCGCACATGGATTTGTGCCAAAACGCGTTTTAAGACTGCACATGCATCTTTTGGTAGACGCGGACGCAGTTTTCTGCAAAACCACACGATATGCATGAAAATGGTGCTTTTGGTAGAACGCGCACGTGGATTTCTACCAAACGACGTGAAAAGCATGCCGATGCTGCTCTTTTTAGCACCCGCACATGGATTTGTGCCAAAACGCGTTTTAAGCATGCACATGCATCTTTTGGTAGACGCGGACGCAGTTTCTGCAAAACCACACGATATGCAGCAAATGGTGCTTTTGGCAGAACGCGCACGTGGATTTCTACCAAACGACGTGAAAAGCATGCCGATGCTGCTCTTTTTTAGCACCCGCACATGGATTGTGCCAAAACGCGTTTTAAGCATGCACATGCATCTTTTGGTAGACGCTGACGCAGTTTTATGCAAAACCACACGATATACATGCAAATGGTGCTTTTGGCAGAACGCGCACGTGGACTTCTACCAAACGACGTGAAAAGCATGCCGATGCTGCTCTTTTAGCACCCGCACATGGATTTGTCCAAAACGCGTTTTAAGCATGTACCTGCATCTTTTGGTAGACGCGGACGCAGTTTTCTGCAAAACCACACGATATGCATGCAAATGTGCTTTTGGCAGAACGCGCACGTGGATTTCTACCAAACGACGTGAAAAGCATGCCGATGCTGCTCTTTTTAGCACCCGCACATGGATTTGTGCCAAAACGCGTTTTAAGCATGCACATGCATCTTTTGGTAGACGCGGACGCAGTTTTCTGCAAAACCGCACGATATACATGCAAATGGTGCTTTTGGCAGAACGCGCACGTGGATTTCTACCAAACGACGTGAAAAGCATGCCGATGCTGCTCTTTTTAGCACCCGACATGGATTTGTGCCAAAACGCGTTTTAAGCATGCACATGCATCTTTTGGTAGACGCGGACGCAGTTTTCTGCAAAACCACACGATATGCATGAAAATGGTGCTTTTGGTAGAACGCGCACGTGGATTTCTACCAAACGACGTGAAAAGCATGCCGATGCTGCTCTTTTTAGCACCCGCACATGGATTTGTGCCAAAACGCGTTTTAAGCATGCACATGCATCTTTTGGTAGACGCGGACGCAGTTTTCTGCAAAACCACACGATATGCATGCAAATGGTGCTTTTGGCAGAACGCGCACGTGGATTTCTACCAAACGACGTGAAAAGCATGCCGATGCTGCTCTTTTTAGCACCCGCACATGGATTTGTGCCAAAACGCGTTTTAAGCATGCGCATGCATCTTTTGGTAGACGCTGACGCAGTTTTCTGCAAAACCACACGATATACATGCAAATGGTGCTTTTGGCAGAACGCGCACGTGGATTTCTACCAAACGACGTGAAAAGCATGCCGATGCTGCTCTTTTTAGCACCCGCACATGGATTTGTGCCAAAACGCGTTTTTAGCATGCACATGCATCTTTTAGGTAGACGCGGACGCAGTTTTCTGCAAAACCACTCGATATACATGCAAAAGGTGCTTTTGGCAGAACGCGCACGTGGATTTCTACCAAACGACGTGAAAAGCATGCCGATGCTGCTCTTTTTAGCACCGCACATGGATTTGTGCCAAAACGCGTTTTAAGCATGCACATGCATCTTTTGGTAGACGCGGACGCAGTTTTCTGCAAAACCACACGATATGCATGCAAATGGTGCTTTTGGCAGAACGCGCACGTTGATTTCTCCCAAACGACGTGAAAAGCATGCCGATGCTGCTCTTTTTAGCACCGCACATGGATTTGTGCCAAAACGCGTTTTAAGCATGCACATGCATCTTTTGGTAGACGCTGAACGCAGTTTTATGCAAAACCACACGATATACATGCAAATGGTGCTTTTGGCAGAATGCGCACGTGGATTTCTACCAAACGACGTGAAAAGCATGCCGATGCTGCTCTTTTTAGCACCCGCACATGGATTTGTGCCAAAAACGCGTTTTAAGCATGCACATGCATCTTTTGGTAGACGCGGACGCAGTTTTCTGCAAAACCACACGATGTGCATGCAAATGGTGCTTTTGGCAGAACGCGCACGTGGATTTCTACCAAACGACGTGAAAAGCATGCCGATGCTGCTCTTTTTAGCACCCGCACATGGATTTGTGCCAAAACGCGTTTTAAGCATGCACATGCATCTTTTGGTAGACGCGGACGCAGTTTTCTGCAAAACCACACGATATGCATGCAAATGGTGCTTTTGGCAGAACGCGCACGTGGATTTCTACCAAACGACGTGAAAAGCATGCCGATGCTGCTCTTTTTAGCACCGGCACATGGATTTGTGCCAAAACGCGTTTTAAGCATGCACATGCATCTTTTGGTAGACGCGGACGCACTTTTCTGCAAACCACACAATATGCATGCAAATGTGCTTTATTTCAGAACGCGCACGTGTATTTCTACCAAACGACGTGAAAAGCATGCCGATGCTGCTCTTTTAGCACCCGCACATGGATTTGTGCCAAAACGCGTTTTTAGCATGCACATGCATCTTTTAGGTAGACGCGGACGCAGTTTTCTGCAATACCGCACGATATGCATGCAAATGGTGCTTTTTGCAGAACGCGCACGTGGATTTCTACCAAACGACGTGAAAAGCATGCCGATGCTGCTCTTTTAGCACCCGCACATGGATTTGTGCAAAACGCGTTTAAGCATGCACATGCATCTTTTGATAGACGCGGACGCAGTTTTCGGCAAAGCACACGATATGCATGCAAATGTGCTTTTGGCAGAACGCGCACGTGGATTTCTACCAAACGACGTGAAAAGCATGCCGATGCTGCTCTTTTTAGCACCCGCACATGGATTTGTGCCAAAACGCGTGTTAAGCATGCACATGCATCTTTTGATAGACGCGGACGCAGTTTTCTGCAAAACCACACGATATGCATGCAAATGGTGCTTTTGGCAGAACGCGCACGTGGATTTCTACCAAACGACGTGAAAAGCATGCCGATGCTGCTCTTTTTAGCACCCGCACATAGATTTGTGTCATAACGCGCTTTAAGCATGCACTTGCATCTTTTGGTAGACGCGGACGCAGTTTTCTGCAAAACCACACGATATGCATGCAAATGGTAATTTTGGCAGAACGCGCACGTGGATTTCTACCAAACGACGTGAAAAGCATGCCGATGCTGCTCTTTTTTAGCACCGGCACATTGATTTGTGCCAAAACGCGTTTTAAGCATGCACAATGCATCTTTTGGTAGACGCGGACACAGTTTTCTGCAAAAGCACACGATATGCATGCAAATGGTAATTTTGGCAGAACGCGCACGTGGATTTCTACCAAACGACGTGAAAAGCATGCCGATGCTGCTCTTTTTAGCACCGGCACATTGATTTGTGCCAAAACGCGTTTTAAGCATGCACATGCATCTTTTGTAGACGCGGACGCAGTTTTCTGCAAAACCACACGATATGCATGCAAATGGTGCTTTTGGCAGAACGCGCACGTGGATTTCTACCAAACGACGTGAAAGCATGCCGATGCTGCTCTTTTTAGCACCCGCACATGGATTTGTGCCAAAACGCGTTTTAAGCATGCACATGCATCTTTGGTAGACGCGGACGCAGTTTTCTGCAAAACCGCACGATATACATGCAAATGGTGCTTTTGCAGAACGCGCACGTGGATTTCTACCAAACGACGTGAAAAGCATGCCGATGCTGCTCTTATTAGCACCCGCACATGGATTTGTGCCAAAACGCGTTTGAAGCATGCACATGCATCTTTTGGTAGACGCGGACGCAGTTTTCGGCAAAACCACACGATATGCATGCAAATGGTGCTTTTGGCAGAACGCGCACGTGGATTTCTACCAAACGACGTGAAAAGCATGCCGATGCTGCTCTTTTTAGCACCCGCACATGGATTTGTGCCAAAACGCGTGTTAAGCATGCACATGCATCTTTGGTAGACGCGGACGCAGTTTTCTGCAAAACCACACGATATGCATGCAAATGGTGCTTTTTGCAGAACGCGCACGTGGATTTCTACCAAACGTAGTCAAAAGCATGCCGATGCTGCTCTTTTTAGCACCCGCACATGGATTTGTGCAAAACGCGTTTAAGCATGCGCATGCATCTTTTGGTAGACGCTGACGCAGTTTTCTGCAAAACCACGCGATATACATGCAAATGGTGCTTTTGGCAGAACGCGCACGTGGATTTCTACCAAACGACGTGAAAAGCATGCCGATGCTGCTCTTTTTAGCACCCGCACATGGATTTGTGCTACAACGCGTTTTAAGCATGCACATGCATCTTTTGGTAGACGCGGACGCACTTTTCTGCAAAACCACACGATATGCATGCAAATGGTGCTTTTGGCAGAACGCGCACGTGGATTTCTACCAAACGACGTGAAAAGCATGCCGATACTGCTCTTTTTAGCACACGCACATGGATTTGTGCCAAAACGCGTTTTAAGCATGTACATGCATCTTTTGGTAGACGCGGACGCAGTTTTCTGCAAAACCACACGATATACATGCAAATGGTGCTTTTGGCAGAACGCGCACGTGGATTTCTACCAAACGACGTGAAAAGCATGCCGATGCTGCTCTTTTTAGCACCCGCACATGGATTTGTGCCAAAACGCGTTTTAAGCATGCACATGCATCTTTTGGTAGACGCGGACGCAGTTTTCTGCAAAACCACACGATATGCATGCAAATGGTGCTTTTGGCAGAACGCGCACGTGGATTTCTACCAAACGACGTGAAAAGCATGCCGATGCTGCTCTTTTTAGCACCCGCACATGGATTTGTGCCAAAACGCGTTTTAAGCATGCACATGCATCTTTGGTAGACACTGACGCAGTTTTATGCAAAACCACACGATATACATGCAAATGGTGCTTTTGGCAGAACGCGCACGTGGACTTCTACCAAACGACGTGAAAAGCATGCCGATGCTGCTCTTTTTAGCACCCGCACATGGATTTGTGCCAAAACGCGTTTTAAAGCATGTACCTGCATCTTTTGGTAGACGCGGACGCAGTTTTCTGCAAAACCACACGATATGCATGCAAATGGTGCTTTTGGCAGAACGCGCACGTGGATTTCTACCAAACGACGTGAAAAGCATGCCGATGCTGCTCTTTTTAGCACCCGCACATGGATTTGTGCCAAAACGCGTTTTAAGCATGCACATGCATCTTTTGGTAGACGCGGACGCAGTTTTCTGCAAAACCACTCGATATGCATGCAAATGGTGCTTTTGGCAGAACGCGCACGTGGATGTCTACCAAACGACGTGAAAAGCATGCCGATGCTGCTCTTTTTAGCACCCGCACATGGATTTGTGCCAAAACGCGTTCTAAGCATGCACATGCATCTTTTGGTAGACGCGGACGCAGTTTTCTGCAAAACCACACGATATGCATGCAAATGGTGCTTTTGGCAGAACGCGCACGTGGATTTCTACCAAACGACGTGAAAAGCATGCCGATGCTGCTCTTTTTAGCACCCGCACATGGATTTGTGCCAAAACGCGTTTTAAGCATGCACATGCATCTTTTGGTAGACGCTGACGCAGTTTTATGCAAAACCACACGCTATACATGCAAATGGTGCTTTTGGCAGAACGCGCACGTGGACTTCTACCGAACGACGTGAAAAGCATGCCGATGCTGCTCTTTTTAGCACCCGCACATGGATTTGTGCCAAAACGCGTTTTTTAGCATGTACATGCATCTTTTGGTAGACGCGGACGCAGTTTTCTGCAAAACCACACGATATGCATGCAAATGGTGCTTTTGGCAGAACGCGCACGTGGATTTCTACCAAACGACGTGAAAAGCATGCCGATGCTGCTCTTTTTAGCACCCGCACATGGATTTGTGCCAAAACGCGTTTTAAGCATGCACATGCATCTTTTGGTAGACGCGGACGCACTTTTCTGCAAAACCACACGATATGCATGCAAATGGTGCTTTTGGCAGAACGCGCACGTGGATTTCTACCAAACGATGTGAGAAGCATGCCGATGCTGCTCTTTTTAGCACCGGCACATGGATTTGTGCCAAAACGCGTTTTAAGCATGCACATGCATCTTTTGGTAGACGCGGACGCAGTTTTCTGCAAAACCACACGATATACATGCAAATGGTGCTTTTGGCAGAACGCGCACGTGGATTTCTTCCAAACGACGCCGAAAAGCATGCCGATGCTGCTCTTTTTAGCACCCGCACATGGATTTGTGCTAAAACGCGTTTTAAGCATGCACATGCATCTTTTGGTAGACGCGGACGCACTTTTCTGCAAAACCACACGATATGCATGCAAATGTGCTTTTGGCAGAACGCGCACGTGGATTTCTACCAAACGACGTGAAAAGCATGCCGATGCTGCTCTTTTTTAGCACCGGCACATGGATTTGTGCCAAAAACGCGTTTTAAGCATGCACATGCATCTTTTGGTAGACGCGGACGCAGTTTTCTGCAAAACCGCACGATATGCATGCAAATGGTGCTTTTGGCAGAACGCGCACGTGGATTTCTTCCAAACGACGTGAAAAAGCATGCCGATGCTGCTCTTTTTTAGCACCCGCACATGAATTTGTGCCAAAACGCGTTTTAAGCATGCACATGGATCTTTTGGTAGACGCGGACGCAGTTTTCGGCAAAACCACACGATATGCATGCAAATGGTGCTTTTGGCAGAACGCGCGCGTGGATTTCTACCAAACGACGTGAAAAGCATGCCGATGCTGCTCTTTTTAGCACCCGCACATGGATTTGTGCCAAAATGCGTGTTAAGTCGGCACATGCATCTTTTGGTAGACGCGGACGCAGTTTTCTGCAAAACCACACGATATGCATGCAAATGGTGCTTTTGGCAGAACGCGCACGTGGATTTCCACCAAACGACGTGAAAAGCATGCCGATCCTGCTCTTTTTAGCACCTGGCACATGGATTTGTGCTAAAACGCGTTTTAAGCACATGCATCTTTTGGTAGACGCGGACGCCCTTTTCTGCAAAACCACACGATATGCATGCAAATGGTGCTTTTGGCAGAACGCGCACGTGGATTTCTACCAAACGACGTGAAAAGCATGCCGATGCTGCTCTTTTTAGCACCGGCACATGGATTTGTGCCAAAACGCGTTTTGAGCATGCACATGCATCTTTTGGTAGACGCGGACGCAGTTTTCTGCAAAACCGCACGATATGCATGCAAATGGTGCTTTTGGCAGAACGCGCACGTGGATTTCTACCAAACGACGTGAAAAGCATGCCGATGCTGCTATTTTTAGCACCGGCACATGGATTTGTGCCAAAACGCGTTTTAAGCATGCACATGCATCTTTTGGTAGACGCGGACGCAGTTTTCTGCAAAACCACACGATATACATGCAAATGGTGCTTTTGGCAGAACGCGCACGTGGATTTCTCCCAAACGACGTGAAAAGCATGCCGATGCTGCTCTTTGTAGCACCCGCACATGGATTTGTGCTAAAACGCGTTTTAAGCATGCACATGCATCTTTTGGTAGACGCGGACGCACTTTTCTGCAAAACCACACGATATGCATGCAAATGGTGCTTTTGGCAGAACGCGCACGTGGATTTCTACCAAACGACGTGAAAAGCATGCCGATGCTGCTCTTTTTAGCACCGGCACATGGATTTGTGCCAAAACGCGTTTTAAGCATGCACATGCATCTTTTGGTAGACGCGGACGCAGTTTTCTGCAAAACCGCACGATATGCATGCAAATGGTGCTTTTGGCAGAACGCGCACGTGGATTTCTTCCAAACGACGTGAAAAGCATGCCGATGCTGCTCTTTTTAGCACCCGCACATGAATTTGTGCCAAAACGCGTTTTAAGCATGCACATGGATCTTTTGGTAGACGCGGACGCAGTTTTCGGCAAAACCACACGATATGCATGCAAATGGTGCTTTTGGCAGAACGCGCGCGTGGATTTCTACCAAACGACGTGAAAAGCATGCCGATGCTGACCTTTTTAGCACCCGCACATGGATTTGTGCCAAAACGCGTGTTAAGTCGGCACATGCATCTTTTGGTAGACGCGGACGCAGTTTTCTGCAAAACCACACGATATGCATGCAAATGGTGCTTTTGGCAGAACGCGCACGTGGATTTTCACCAAACGACGTGAAAAGCATGCCGATCCTGCTCTTTTTAGCACCGGCACATGGATTTGTGCTAAAACGCGTTTTAAGCATGCACATGCATCTTTTGGTAGACGCGGACGCCCTTTTCTGCAAAACCACACGATATGCATGCAAATGGTGCTTTTGGCAGAACGCGCACGTGGATTTCTACCAAACGACGTGAAAAGCATGCCGATGCTGCTCTTTTTAGCACCGGCACATGGATTTGTGCCAAAACGCGTTTTGAGCATGCACATGCATCTTTTGGTAGACGCGGACGCAGTTTTCTGCAAAACCGCACGATATGCATGCAAATGGTGCTTTTGGCAGAACGCGCACGTGGATTTCTACCAAACGACGTGAAAAGCATGCCGATGCTGCTATTTTTAGCACCGGCACATGGATTTGTGCCAAAACGCGTTTTAAGCATGCACATGCATCTTTTGGTAGACGCGGACGCAGTTTTCTGCAAAACCACACGATATACATGCAAATGGTGCTTTTGGCAGAACGCGCACGTGGATTTCTACCAAACGACGTGAAAAGCATGCCGATGCTGCTCTTTTTAGCACCGGCACATGGATTTGTGCTAAAACACGTTTTAAGCATGCACATGCATCTTTTGGTAGACGCGGACGCACTTTTCTGCAAAACCACACGATATGCATGCAAATGGTGCTTTTGGCAGAACGCGAACGTGGATTTCTACCAAACGACGTGAAAAGCATGCCGATGCTGCTCTTTTTAGCACCGGCACATGGATTTGTGCCAAAACGCGTTTTAAGCATGCACATGCATCTTTTGGTAGACGCGGACGCAGTTTTCTGCAAAACCGCACGATATGCATGCAAATGGTGCTTTTCGCAGGACGCGCACGTGGATTTCTTCCAAATGACGTGAAAAGCATGTTGATGCTGCTCTTTTTAGCACCCGCACATGAATTTGTGCCAAAACGCGTTTTAAGCATGCACATGCATCTTTTGGTAGACGCGGACGCACTTTTCTGCAAAACCACACGATATGCATGCAAATGGTGCTTTTGGCAGAACGCGCACGTGGATTTCTACCAAATGACGTAAAAAGCATGCCGATGCTGCTCTTTTTAGCACCCGCACATGGATTTGTGCCAAAACGCGTTTTAAACATGCACATGCATCTTTTGGTAGACGCGAACGCAGTTTTCTGCGAAACCGCACGATATGCATGCGAATGGTGCTTTTGGCAGAACGCGCACGTGGATTTCTACCAAACGACGTGAAAAGCATGCCGATGCTGCTCTTTTTAGCACCCGCACATGAATTTGTGCCAAAACGCGTTTTAAGCATGCACATGGATCTTTTGTTAGACGCGGACGCAGTTTTCGGCAAAACCACACGATATGCATGCAAATGGTGCTTTTGGCAGAACGCGCGCGTGGATTTCTACCAAACGACGTGAAAAGCATGCCGATGCTGCTCTTTTTAGCACCCGCACATGGATTTGTCCCAAAACGCGTGTTAAGTCGGCACATGCATCTTTTGGTAGACGCGGACGCAGTTTTCTGCAAAACCACACGATATGCATGCAAATGGTGCTTTTGGCAGAACGCGCACGTGGATTTCTACCAAACGACGTGAAAAGCATGCCGATGCTGCTCTTTTTAGCACCGGCACATGGATTTGCGCTAAAACGCGTTTTAAGCATGCACATGCATCTTTTGGTAGCCGCGGACGCCCTTTTCTGCAAAACCACACGATATGCATGCAAATGGTGCTTTTGGCAGAACACGCACGTGGATTTCTACCAAACGACGTGAAAAGCATGCCGATGCTGCTCTTTTTAGCACCCGCACATGGATTTGTGCCAAAACGCGTTTTAAGCATGCACATGCATCTTTTGGTAGACGCGGACGCAGTTTTCTGCAAAACCACATGATATGCATGCAAATGGCGCTTTTGGCAGAACGCGCACGTGGATTTCGACAAACGACGTGAAAAGCATGCCGATGCTGCTCTTTTTAGCACCCGCACATGGATTTGTGCCAAAACGCGTTTTAAGCATGCACATGCATCTTTTGGTAGACGCGGACGCAGTTTTCTGCAAAACCACAGGATATACATGCAAATGGTGCTTTTGGCAGAACGCGCACGTGGATTTCTACCAAACGACGTGAAAAGCATGCCGATGGTGCTCTTTTTAGCACCCGCACATGGATTTGTGCCAAAACGCGTTTTAAGCATGCACATGCATCTTTTGGTAGACGCGGACGCAGTTTTCTGCAAAACCACACGATATGCATGCAAATGGTGCTTTTGGCAGAACGCGCACGTGGATTTCTACCAAACGACGTGAAAAGCATGCCGATGCTGCTCTTTTTAGCACCGGCACATGGATTTGTGCCAAAACGCGTTTTAAGCATGCACAAGCATCTTTTGGTAGACGCGGACGCACTTTTCTGCAAAACCACACGATATGCATGCAAATGGCGCTTTTGGCAGAACGCGCACGTGGATTTCTACCAAACGACGTGAAAAGCATGCCGATGCTGCTCTTTTTAGCACCCGCACATGGATTTGTGCCAAAACGCGTTTTAAGCATGCACATGTATCTTTTGGTAGACGCGGACGCAGTTTTCTGCAAAACCGCACGATATGCATGCAAATGGTGCTTTTGGCAGAACGCGCACGTGGATTTCCACCAAACGACGTGAAAAGCATGCCGATGCTGCTCTTTTTAGCACCCGCACATGGATTTGTGCCAAAACGCGTGTTAAGTCGGCACATGCATCTTTTGGTAGACGCGGACGCAGTTTTCTGCAAAACCACACGATATGCATGCAAATGGTGCTTTTGGCAGAACGCGCACGTGGATTTCTACCAAACGACGTGAAAAGCATGCCGATGCTGCTCTTTTTAGCACCGGCACATGGATTCGCGCTAAAACGCGTTTTAAGCATGCACATGCATCTTTTGGTAGACGCGGACGCCCTTTTCTGCAAAACCACACGATATGCATGCAAATGGTGCTTTTGGCAGAACGCGCACGTGGATTTCTACCAAACGACGTGAAAAGCATGCCGATGCTGCTCTTTTTAGCACCGGCACATGGATTTGTGCCAAAACGCGTTTTAAGCATGCACATGCATCTTTTGGTAGACGCGGACGCAGTTTTCTGCAAAACCGCACGATATGCATGCAAATGGTGCTTTTGGCAGAGCGCGCACGTGGATTTCCACCAAACGACGTGAAAAGCATGCCGATGCTGCTCTTTTTAGCACCCGCACATGGATTTGTGCCAAAACGCGTTTTAAGCATGCACATGCATCTTTTGGTAGACGCGGACGCAGTTTTCTGCAAAACCACACGATATGCATGCAAATGGTGCTTTTGGCAGAACGCGCACGTGGATTTCTACCAAACGACGTGAAAAGCATGCCGATGCTGCTCTTTTTAGCACCGGCACATGGATTTGTGCCAAAACGCGTTTTAAGCATGCACATGCATCTTTTGGTAGACGCGGACGCACTTTTCTGCAAAACCACACGATATGCATGCAAATGGCGCTTTTGGCAGAACGCGCACGTGGATTTCTACCAAACGACGTGAAAAGCATGCCGATGCTGCTCTTTTTAGCACCCGCACATGGATTTGTGCCAAAACGCGTTTTAAGCATGCACATGTATCTTTTGGTAGACGCGGACGCAGTTTTCTGCAAAACCGCACGATATGCATGCAAATGGTGCTTTTGGCAGAACGCGCACGTGGATTTCCACCAAACGACGTGAAAAGCATGCCGATGCTGATCTTTTTAGCACCCGCTCATGGATTTGTGCCAAAACGCGTTTTAAGCATGGACATGCATCTTTTGGTAGACGCGGACGCAGTTTTCTGCAAAACCACACGATATACATGCAAATGGTGCTTTTGGCAGAACGCGCACGTGGATTTCTACCAAACAACGTGAAAAGCATGCCGATGCTGCTCTTTTTAGCACCCGCACATGGATTTGTGACAAAACGCGTTTTAAGCATACACATGCATCTTTTGGTAGACGCGGACGCAGTTTTCAGCAAAACCACTCGATATACATGCAAATGGTGCTTTTGGCAGAACGCGCACGTGGATTTCTACCAAACGACGTGAAAAGCATGCCGATGCTGCTCTTTTTAGCACCCGCACATGGATTTGTGCAAAAACGCGTTTTAAGCATGCACATGCATCTTTTGGTAGACGCGGACGCAGTTTTCTGCAAAACCACACGATATGCATGCAAATTTTGCTTTTGGCAGAACGCGCACGTGGATTTCTACCAAACGACGTGAAAAGCATGCCGATGCTGCTCTTTTTAGCACCCGCACATGGATTTGTGCCAAAACGCGTTTTAAGCATGCACATGCATCTTTTGGTAGACGCGGATGCAGTTTTCTGCAAAACCGCACGATAGGCATGCAAATGGTGCTTTTGGCAGAACGCGCACGTGCATTTCTACCAATTGACGTGAAAAGCATGCCGATGCTGCTCTTTTTAGCACCCGCACATGGATTTGTGCAAATCGCGTTTTAAGCATGCACATGCATCTTTTGGTA
The DNA here is from genome assembly GCF_050947875.1 of Dermacentor variabilis. NCBI lineage: Eukaryota > Metazoa > Arthropoda > Arachnida > Ixodida > Ixodidae > Dermacentor > Dermacentor variabilis. The sequence goes on from NW_027460387.1 coordinate 41,848, forward strand.
GACGCGGACGCAGTTTTCGGCAAAACCACACGATATGCATGCAAATGGTGCTTTTGGCAGAACGCGCGCGTGGATTTCTACCAAACGACGTGAAAAGCATGCCGATGCTGCTCTTTTTAGCACCCGCACATGGATTTGTGCCAAAACGCGTGTTAAGCATGCACATGCATCTTTTGGTAGACGCGGACGCAGTTTTCTGCAAAACCACACGATATACATGCAAATGGTGCTTTTGGCAGAACGCGCACGTGGATTTCTACCAAACGACGTGAAAAGCATGCCGATGCTGCTCTTTTTAGCACCCGCACATGGATTTGTGCCAAAACGCGTTTTAAGCATGCACATGCCACTTTTGGTAGACGCGGACGCAGTTTTCTGCAAAACCACACGATATGCATGCAAATTTTGCTTTTGGCAGAACGCGCACGTGGATTTCTACCAAACGACGTGAAAAGCAAGCCGATGCTGCTCTTTTTAGCACCCGCACATGGATTTGTGCCAAAACGCGTTTTAAGCATGGACATGCATCTTTTGGTAGACGCGGACGCAGTTTTCTGCAAAACCGCACGATATGCATGCAAATGGTGCTTTTGGCAGAACGCGCTCGTGGATTTCTACCAAACGACGTGAAAAGCATGCCGATGCTGCTCTTTTTAGCACCCGCACATGGATTTGTGCCAAAACGCGTTTTAAGCATGCACATGCATCTTTTGGTAGACGCGGACGCAGTTTTCGGCAAAACCACACGATATGCATGCAAATGGTACTTTTGGCTGAACGCGCGCGTGGATTTCTACCAAACGACGTGAAAAGCACGCCGATGCTGCTCTTTTTAGCACCCGCACATGGATTTGTGCCAAAACGCGTTTTAAGCATGCACATGCATCTTTTGGTAGACGCGGACGCAGTTTTCTGCAAAACCACACGATATGCATGCAAATGGTGCTTTTGGCAGAACGCGCACGTGGATTTCTACCAAACGACGTGAAAAGCATGCCGATGCTGCTCTTTTTAGCACCGGCACATGGATTTGTGCCAAAACGCGTTTTAAGCTTGCACATGCATCTTTTGGTAGACGCGGACGCACTTTTCTGCGAAACCACACAATATGCATGCCAATGGTGCTTTTGGCAGAACGCGCACGTGGATTTCTACCAAACGACGTGAAAAGCTTGCCGATCCTGCTCTTTTTAGCACCGGCACATGGATTTGTGCCAAAACGCGTTTTAAGCTTGCACATGCATCTTTTGGTAGACGCGGACGCACTTTTCTGCAAAACCACACAATATGCATGCAAATGTGCTTTTGGCAGAACGCGCACGTGGATTTCTACCAAACGACGTGAAAAGCATGACGATGCTGCTCTTTTTAGCACCCGCACATGGATTTGTGCCAAAACGCGTTTTAAGCATGCACATGCATCTTTTGGTAGACGCGGACGCAGTTTTCTGCAAAACCACTCGATATGCATGCAAATGGTGCTTTTGGCAGAACGCGCGCATGGATTTCTACCAAACGACGTGAAAAGCATGCCGATGCTGCTCTTTTTAGCACCCGCACATGGATTTGTGCCAAAACGCGTTTTAAGCATGCACATGCATCTTTTGGTAGACGCGGACGCAGTTTTCTGCAAAACCACACGATATGCATGCAAATGGCGCTTTTGGCAGAACGCGCACGTGGATTTCTACCAAACGACGTGAAAAGCATGACGATGCTGCTCTTTTTAACCACCCGCACATGGATTTGTGCCAAAACGCGTTTTAAGCATGCACATGCATCTTTTGGTAGACGCGGACGCAGTTTTCTGCAAAACCACTCGATATGCATGCAAATGGTGCTTTTGGCAGAACGCGCACGTGGATTTCTACCAAACGACGTGAAAAGCATGCCGATGCTGCTCTTTTTAGCACCCGCACATGGATTTGTGCCAAAACGCATTTTAAGCATGCACATGCATCTTTTGGTAGACGCGGACGCAGTTTTCTGCAAAACCACACGATATGCATGCAAATGGTGCTTTTGGCAGAACGCGCACGTGGATTTCTACCAAACGACGTGAAAAGCATGCCGATGCTGCTCTTTTTAGCACCCGCACATGGATTTGTGCCAAAACGCGTTTTAAGCATGCACATGCATCTTTTGGTAGACGCTGACGCAGTTTTATGCAAAACCACACGATATACATGCAAATGGTGCTTTTGGCAGAACGCGCACGTGGATTTCTACCAAACGACGTGAAAAGCATGCCGATGCTGCTCTTTTTAGCACCCGCACATGGATTTGTGCCAAAACGCGTTTTAAGCATGCACATGCATCTTTTCGTAGACGCGGACGCAGTTTTCTGCAAAACCACACGATATGCATGCAAATGGTGCTTTTGGCAGAACGCTCACGTGGATTTCTACCAAACGACGTGAAAAGCATGCCGATGCTGCTCTTTTTAGCACCCGCACATGGATTTGTGCCAAAACGCGTTTTAAGCATGCACATGCATCTTTTGGTAGACGCGGACGCAGTTTTCTGCAAAACCACACGATATACATGCAAATGGTGCTTTTGGCAGAACGCGCACGTGGATTTCTACCAAACGACGTGAAAAGCATGCCGATGCTGCTCTTTTTAGCACCGGCACATGGATTTGTGCTAAAACGCGTTTTAAGTATGCACATGCATCTTTTGGTAGACGCGGACGCACTTTTCTGCAAAACCACACGATATGCATGCAAATGGTGCTTTTGGCAGAACGCGCACGTGGATTTCTACCAAACGACGTGAAAAGCATGCCGATGCTGCTCTTTTTAGCGCCGGCACATGGATTTGTGCCAAAACGCGTTTTAAGCATGCACATGCATCTTTTGGTAGACGCGGACGCAGTTTTCGGCAAAACCACACGATATGCATGCAAATGGTGCTTTTGGCAGAACGCGCACGTGGATTTCTACCAAACGACGTGAAAAGCATGCCGATGCTGCTCTTTTTAGCACCCGCACATGGATTTGTGCCAAAACGCGTTTTAAGCATGCACATGTATCTTTTGGTAGACGCGGACGCAGTTTTCTGCAAAACCGCACGATATGCATGCAAATGGTGCTTTTGGCAGAACGCGCACGTGGATTTCTACCAAACGACGTGAAAAGCATGCCGATGCTGCTCTTTTTAGCACCCGCACATGGATTTGTGCCAAAACACGTTTTAAGCATGCACATGCATCTTTTGGTAGACGCGGATGCAGTTTTCTGCAAAACCACACGATATACATGCAAATGGTGCTTTTGGCAGAACGCGCACGTGGATTTCTACCTAACGACGTGAAAAGCATGCCGATGCTGCTCTTTTTAGCACCGGCATATGGATTTGTGCTAAAACGCGTTTTAAGCATGCACATGCATCTTTTGGTACACGCGGACGCACTTTTCTGCAAAACCACACGATATGCATGCAAATGGTGCTTTTGGCAGAACGCGCACGTGGATTTCTACCAAACGACGTGAAAAGCATGCCGATGCTGCTCTTTTTAGCACCGGCACATGGATTTGTGCCAAAACGCGTTTTAAGCATGCACATGCATCTTCTGGTAGACGCGGACGCAGTTTTCTGCAAAACCACTCGATATGCATGCAAATGGTGCTTTTGGCAGAACGCGCACGTGGATTTCTACCAAACGACGTGAAAAGCATGCCGATGCTGCTCTTTTTAGCACCCGCACATGGATTTGTGCGAAAACGCATTTTAAGCATGCACATGCATCTTTTGGTAGACGCGGACGCAGTTTTCTGCAAAACCACACGATATGCATGCAAATGGTGCTTTTGGCAGAACGCGCACGTGGATTTCTACCAAACGACGTGAAAAGCATGCCGATGCTGCTCTTTTTAGCACCCGCACATGGATTTGTGCCAAAACGCGTTTTAAGCATGCACATGCATCTTTTGGTAGACGCGGACGCAGTTTTCTGCAAAACCACACGATATGCATGCAAATGGTGCTTTTGGCAGAACGCGCACGTGGATTTCTACCAAACGACGTGAAAAGCATGCCGATGCTGCTCTTTTTAGCACCCGCACATGGATTTGTGCCAAAACGCGTTTTAAGCATGCACATGCATCTTTTGGTAGACGCGGACGCAGTTTTCTGCAAAACCACACGATATGCATGCAAATGGTGCTTTTGGCAGAACGCGCACGTGGATTTCTACCAAACGACGTGAAAAGCATGCCGATGCTGCTCTTTTTAGCACCGGCACATGGATTTGTGCTAAAACGCGTTTTAAGCATGCACATGCATCTTTTGGTAGACGCGGACGCACTTTTCTGCAAAACCACACGATATGCATGCAAATGGTGCTTTTGGCAGAACGCGCACGTGGATTTCTACCAAACGACGTGAAAAGCATGCCGATGCTGCTCTTTTTAGCGCCGGCACATGGATTTGTGCCAAAACGCGTTTTAAGCATGCACATGCATCTTTTGGTAGACGCGGACGCAGTTTTCGGCAAAACCACACGATATGCATGCAAATGGTGCTTTTGGCAGAACGCGCACGTGGATTTCTACCAAACGACGTGAAAAGCATACCGATGCTGCTCTTTTTAGCACCCGCACATGGATTTGTGCCAAAACGCGTTTTAAGCATGCACATGTATCTTTTGGTAGACGCGGACGCAGTTTTCTGCAAAACCGCACGATATGCATGCAAATGGTGCTTTTGACAGAACGCGCACGTGGATTTCTACCAAACGACGTGAAAAGCATGCCGATGCTGCTCTTTTTAGCACCCGCACATGAATTTGTGCCAAAACGCGTTTTAAGCATGCACATGCATCTTTTGGTAGACGCGGACGCAGTTTTCTGCAAAACCACACGATATACATGCAAATGGTGCTTTTGGCAGAACGCGCACGTGGATTTCTACCAAACGACGTGAAAAGCATGCCGATGCTGCTCTTTTTAGCACCGGCATATGGATTTGTGCTAAAACGCGTTTTAAGCATGCACGTGCATCTTTTGGTAGACGCGGACGCACTTTTCTGCAAAACCACACGATATGCATGCAAATGGTGCTTTTGGCAGAACGCGCACGTGGATTTCTACCAAACGACGTGAAAAGCATGCCGATGCTGCTCTTTTTAGCACCGGCACATGGATTTGTGCCAAAACGCGTTTTAAGCATGCACATGCATCTTTTGGTAGACGCGGACGCAGTTTTCTGCAAAACCACTCGATATGCATGCAAATGGTGCTTTTGGCAGAACGCGCACGTGGATTTCTACCAAACGACGTGAAAAGCATGCCGATGCTGCTCTTTTTAGCACCCGCACATGGATTTGTGCCAAAACGCATTTTAAGCATGCACATGCATCTTTTCGTAGACGCGGACGCAGTTTTCTGCAAAACCACACCATATGCATGCAAATGGTGCTTTTGGCAGAACGCGCACGTGGATTTCTACCAAACGACGTGAAAAGCATGCCGATGCTGCTCTTTTTAGCACCCGCACATGGATTTGTGCCAAAACGCGTTTTAAGCATGCTCATGCATCTTTTGGTAGACGCGGACGCAGTTTTCTGCAAAACCACACGATATGCATGCAAATGGCGCTTTTGGCAGAACGCGCACGTGGATTTCTACTAAACGACGTGAAAAGCATGCCGATGCTGCTCTTTTTAGCACCCGCACATGGATTTGTGCCAAAACGCGTTTTAAGCATGCACATGCATCTTTTGGTAGACGCGGACGCAGTTTTCTGCAAAACCACACGATATGCATGCAAATGGTGCTTTTGGCAGAACGCGCACGTGGATTTCTACCAAACGACGTGAAAAGCATGCCGATGCTGCTCTTTTTAGCACCCGCACATGGATTTGTGCCAAAACGCGTTTTAAGCATGCACATGCATCTTTTGGTAGACGCGGACGCAGTTTTCTGCAAAACCACACGATATACATGCAAATGGTGCTTTTGGCAGAACGCGCACGTGGATTTCTACCAAACGACGTGAAAAGCATGCCGATGCTGCTCTTTTTAGCACCGGCACATGGATTTGTGCTAAAACGCGTTTTAAGCATGCACATGCATCTTTTGGTAGACGCGGACGCAGTTTTCTGCAAAACCGCACGATATGCATGCAAATGGTGCTTTTGGCAGAACGCGCACGTGGATTTCTACCAAACGACGTGAAAAGCATGCCGATGCTGCTCTTTTTAGCACCCGCACGTGGATTTGTGCCAAAACGCGTTTGAAGCATGCACATGCATCTTTTGGTAGACGCGGACGCAGTTTTCTGCAAAACCACACGATATACATGCAAATGGTGCTTTTGGCAGAACGCGCACGTGGATTTCTACCAAACGACGTGAAAAGCATGCCGATGCTGCTCTTTTTAGCACCGGCACATGGATTTGTGCTAAAACGCATTTTAAGCATGCACATGCATCTTTTGGTAGACGCGGACGCACTTTTCTGCAAAACCACACGATATGCATGCAAATGGTGCTTTTGGCAGAACGCGCACGTGGATTTCTACCAAACGACGTGAAAAGCATGCCGATGCTGCTCTTTTTAGCGCCGGCACATGGATTTGTGCCAAAACGCGTTTTAAGCATGCACATGCATCTTTTGGTAGACGCGGACGCAGTTTTCGGCAAAACCACACGATATGCATGCAAATGGTGCTTTTGGCAGAACGCGCACGTGGATTTCTACCAAACGACGTGAAAAGCATGCCGATGCTGCTCTTTTTAGCACCCGCACATGGATTTGTGCCAAAACGCGTTTTAAGCATGCACATGTATCTTTTGATAGACGCGGACGCAGTTTTCTGCAAAACCGCACGATATGCATGCAAATGGTGCTTTTGGCAGAACGCGCACGTGGATTTCTACCAAACGACGTGAAAAGCATGCCGATGCTGCTCTTTTTAGCACCCGCACATGGATTTGTGCCAAAACGCGTTTTAAGCATGCACATGCATCTTTTGGTAGACGCGGACGCAGTTTTCTGCAAAACCACACGATATACATGCAAATGGTGCTTTTGGCAGAACGCGCACGTGGATTTTTACCAAACGACGTGAAAAGCATGCCGATGCTGCTCTTTTTAGCACCGGCATATGGATTTGTGCTAAAACGCGTTTTAAGCATGCACATGCATCTTTTGGTAGACGCGGACGCACTTTACTGCAAAACCACACGATATGCATGCAAATGGTGCTTTTGGCAGAACGCGCACGTGGATTTCTACCAAACGACGTGAAAAGCATGCCGATGCTGCTCTTTTTAGCACCCGCACATGGATTTGTGCCAAAACGCGTTTTAAGCATGCACATGCATCTTTTGGTAGACGCTGACGCAGTTTTATGCAAAACCACACGATATACATGCAAATGGTGCTTTTGGCAGAACGCGCACGTGGATTTCTACCAAACGACGTGAAAAGCATGCCGATGCTGCTCTTTTTAGCACCCGCACATGGATTTGTGCCAAAACGCGTTTTAAGCATGCACATGCATCTTTTGGTAGACGCGGACGCAGTTTTCTGCAAAACCACACGATATGCATGCAAATGGTGCTTTTGGCAGAACGCGCACGTGGATTTCTACCAAACGACGTGAAAAGCATGCCGATGCTGCTCTTTTTAGCACCCGCACATGGATTTGTGCCAAAACGCGTTTTAAGCATGCACATGCATCTTTTGGTAGACGCGGACGCAGTTTTCTGCAAAACCACACGATATGCATGCAAATGGTGCTTTTGGCAGAACGCGCACGTGGATTTCTACTAAACGACGTGAAAAGCATGCCGATGCTGCTCTTTTTAGCACCCGCACATGGATTTGTGCCAAAACGCGTTTTAAGCATGCACATGCATCTTTTGGTAGACGCGGACGCAGTTTTCTGCAAAACCACACGATATGCATGCAAATGGTGCTTTTGGCAGAACGCGCACGTGGATTTCTACCAAACGACGTGAAAAGCATGCCGATGCTGCTCTTTTTAGCACCCGCACATGGATTTGTGCCAAAACGCGTTTTAAGCATGCACATGCATCTTTTGGTAGACGCGGACGCAGTTTTCTGCAAAACCACACGATATACATGCAAATGGTGCTTTTGGCAGAACGCGCACGTGGATTTCTACCAAACGACGTGAAAAGCATGCCGATGCTGCTCTTTTTAGCACCGGCACATGGATTTGTGCTAAAACGCGTTTTAAGCATGCACATGCATCTTTTGGTAGACGCGGACGCAGTTTTCTGCAAAACCGCACGATATGCATGCAAATGGTGCTTTTGGCAGAACGCGCACGTGGATTTCTACCAAACGACGTGAAAAGCATGCCGATGCTGCTCTTTTTAGCACCCGCACGTGGATTTGTGCCAAAACGCGTTTTAAGCATGCACATGCATCTTTTGGTAGACGCGGACGCAGTTTTCTGCAAAACCACACGATATACATGCAAATGGTGCTTTTGGCAGAACGCGCACGTGGATTTCTACCAAACGACGTGAAAAGCATGCCGATGCTGCTCTTTTTAGCACCGGCACATGGATTTGTGCTAAAACGCATTTTAAGCATGCACATGCATCTTTTGGTAGACGCGGACGCACTTTTCTGCAAAACCACACGATATGCATGCAAATGGTGCTTTTGGCAGAACGCGCACGTGGATTTCTACCAAACGACGTGAAAAGCATGCCGATGCTGCTCTTTTTAGCGCCGGCACATGGATTTGTGCCAAAACGCGTTTTAAGCATGCACATGCATCTTTTGGTAGACGCGGACGCAGTTTTCGGCAAAACCACACGATATGCATGCAAATGGTGCTTTTGGCAGAACGCGCACGTGGATTTCTACCAAACGACGTGAAAAGCATGCCGATGCTGCTCTTTTTAGCACCCGCACATGGATTTGTGCCAAAACGCGTTTTAAGCATGCACATGTATCTTTTGGTAGACGCGGACGCAGTTTTCTGCAAAACCGCACGATATGCATGCAAATGGTGCTTTTGGCAGAACGCGCACGTGGATTTCTACCAAACGACGTGAAAAGCATGCCGATGCTGCTCTTTTTAGCACCCGCACATGGATTTGTGCCAAAACGCGTTTTAAGCATGCACATGCATCTTTTGGTAGACGCGGACGCAGTTTTCTGCAAAACCACACGATATGCATGCAAATGGTGCTTTTGGCAGAACGCGCACGTGGATTTCTACCAAACGACGTGAAAAGCATGCCGATGCTGCTCTTTTTAGCACCCGCACATGGATTTGTGCCAAAACGCGTTTTAAGCATTTACATGCATCTTTTGGTAGACGCGGACGCAGTTTTCTGCAAAACCACACGATATACATGCAAATGGTGCTTTTGGCAGAACGCGCACGTGAATTTCTACCAAACGACGTGAAAAGCATGCCGATGCTGCTCTTTTTAGCACCGGCACATGGATTTGTGCTAAAACGCGTTTTAAGCATGCACATGCATCTTTTGGTAGACGCGGACGCAGTTTTCTGCAAAACCGCACGATATGCATGCAAATGGTGCTTTTGGCAGAACGCGCACGTGGATTTCTACCAAACGACGTGAAAAGCATGCCGATGCTGCTCTTTTTAGCGCCGGCACATGGATTTGTGCCAAAACGCGTTTTAAGCATGCACATGCATCTTTTGGTAGACGCGGACGCAGTTTTCGGCAAAACCACACGATATGCATGCAAATGGTGCTTTTGGCAGAACGCGCACGTGGATTTCTACCAAACGACGTGAAAAAGCATGCCGATGCTGCTCTTTTTAGCACCCGCACATGGATTTGTGCCAAAAACGCGTTTTAAGCATGCACATGTATCTTTTGGTAGACGCGCGACGCAGTTTTCTGCAAAACCGCACGATATGCATGCAAATGGTGCTTTTGGCAGAACGCGCACGTGGATTTCTACCAAACGACGTGAAAAGCATGCCGATGCTGCTCTTTTTAGCACCCGCACATGGATTTGTGCAAAAACGCGTTTTAAGCATGCACATGCATCTTTTGGTAGACGCGGACGCAGTTTTCTGCAAAACCACACGATATACATGGAAATGGTGCTTTTTACCAGAACGCGCACGTGGATTTTTACCAAACGACGTGAAAAGCATGCCGATGCTGCTCTTTTTAGCACAGGCATATGGATTTGTGCTAAAACGCGTTTTAAGCATGCACATGCATCTTTTGGTAGACGCGGACGCACTTTTCTGCAAAACCACACGATATGCATGCAAATGGTGCTTTTGGCAGAACGCGCACGTGGATTTCTACCAAACGATGTGAAAAGCATGCCGATGCTGCTCTTTTTAGCACCGGCACATGGATTTTGTGCCAAAACGCGTTTTAAAGCATGCACATGCATCTTTTGGTAGACGCGGACGCAGTTTTCTGCAAAACCGCACGATATGCATGCAAATGGTGCTTTTTGGCAGAACGCGCACGTGGATTTCTTCCAAACGACGTGAAAAGCATGCCGATGCTGCTCTTTTTAGCACCCGCACATGAATTTGCGCCAAAACGCGTTTTTAAGCATGAACATGCATCTTTTGGTAGACGCGGACGCACTTTTCTGCAAAACCACGACGATATGCATGCAAATGGTGCTTTTGGCAGAACGCGCACGTGGATTTCTACCAAATGACGTGAAAAGCATGCCGATGCTGCTCTTTTTAGCACCCGCACATGGATTTGTGCCAAAACGCGTTTTAAGCATGCACATGCATCTTTTGGTAGACGCGGACGCAGTTTTTCTGCAAAACCGCACGATATGCATGCGAATGGTGCTTTTGGCAGAACGCGCACGTGGATTTCTACCAAACGACGTGAAAAGCATGCCGATGCTGCTCTTTTTAGCACCCGCACATGGATTTGTGCCAAAACGCGTTTTAAGCATGCACATGGATCTTTTGGTAGACGCGGACGCAGTTTTCGGCAAAACCACACGATATGCATGCAAATGGTGCTTTTGGCAGAACGCGCGCGTGGATTTCTACCAAACGACGTGAAAAGCATGCCGATCCTGCTCTTTTTAGCACCGGCACATGGATTTGTGCCAAAACGCGTGTTAAGTCGGCACATGCATCTTTTGGTAGACGCGGACGCAGTTTTCTGCAAAACCACACGATATGCATGCAAATGGTGCTTTTGGCAGAACGCGCACGTGGATTTCCACCAAACGACGTGAAAAGCATGCCGATCCTGCTCTTTTTAGCACCGGCACATGGATTTGTGCTAAAACGCGTTTTAAGCATGCACATGCATCTTTTGGTAGACGCGGACGCCCTTTTCTGCAAAACCACACGATATGCATGCAAATGGTGCTTTTGGCAGAACGCGCACGTGGATTTCTACCAAACGACGTGAAAAGCATGCCGATGCTGCTCTTTTTAGCACCGGCACATGGATTTGTGCCAAAACGCGTTTTAAGCATGCACATGCATCTTTTGGTAGACGCGGACGCAGTTTTCTGCAAAACCGCACGATATGCATGCAAATGGTGCTTTTGGCAGAACGCGCACGTGGATTTCTACCAAACGACGTGAAAAGCATGCCGATGCTGCTCTTTTTAGCACCGGCACATGGATTTGTGCCAAAACGCGTTTTTAGCATGCACATGCATCTTTTGGTAGACGCGGACGCAGTTTTCTGCAAAACCACACGATATACATGCAAATGGTGCTTTTGGCAGAACACACACGTGGATTTCTACCAAACGACGTGAAAAGCATGCCGATGCTGCTCTTTTTAGCACCGGCACATGGATTTGTGCTAAAACGCGTTTTAAGCATGCACATGCATCTTTTGGTAGACGCGGACGCACTTTTCTGCAAAACCACACGATATGCATGCAAATGGTGCTTTTGGCAGAACGCGCACGTGGATTTCTACCAAACGACGTGAAAAGCATGCCGATGCTGCTCTTTTTAGCACCGGCACATGGATTTGTGCCAAAACGCGTTTTAAGCATGCACATGCATCTTTTGGTAGACGCGGACGCAGTTTTCTGCAAAACCGCACGATATGCATGCAAATGGTGCTTTTCGCAGAACGCGCACGTGGATTTCTTCCAAATGACGTGAAAAGCATGCTGATGCTGCTCTTTTTAGCACCCGCACATGGATTTGTGCCAAAACGCGTTTTAAGCATGCACATGCATCTTTTGGTAGACGCGGACGCACTTTTCTGCAAAACCACACGATATGCATGCAAATGGTGCTTTTGGCAGAACGCGCACGTGGATTTCTACCAAATGACGTGAAAAGCATGCCGATGCTGCTCTTTTTAGCACCCGCACATGGATTTGTGCCAAAACGCGTTTTAAGCATGCACATGCATCTTTTGGTAGACGCGAACGCAGTTTTCTGCAAAACCGCACGATATGCATGCGAATGGTGCTTTTGGCAGAACGCGCACGTGGATTTCTAGCAAACGACGTGAAAAGCATGCCGATGCTGCTCTTTTTAGCACCCGCACATGGATTTGTGCCAAAACGCGTTTTAAGCATGCACATGGATCTTTTGTTAGACGCGGACGCAGTTTTCGGCAAAACCACACGATATGCATGCAAATGGTGCTTTTGGCAGAACGCGCGCGTGGATTTCTACCAAACGACGTGAAAAGCATGCCGATGCTGCTCTTTTTAGCACCCGCACATGGATTTGTGCCAAAACGCGTGTTAAGTCGGCACATGCATCTTTTGGTAGACGCGGACGCAGTTTTCTGCAAAACCACACGATATGCATGCAAATGGTGCTTTTGGCAGAACGCGCACGTGGATTTCTACCAAACGACGTGAAAAGCATGCCGATGCTGCTCTTTTTAGCACCGGCACATGGATTTGCGCTAAAACGCGTTTTAAGCATGCACATGCATCTTTTGGTAGACGCGAACGCAGTTTTCTGCAAAACCGCACGATATGCATGCGAATGGTGCTTTTGGCAGAACGCGCACGTGGATTTCTAGCAAACGACGTGAAAACCATGCCGATGCTGCTCTTTTTAGCACCCGCACATGGATTTGTGCCAAAACGCGTTTTAAGCATGCACATGGATCTTTTGTTAGACGCGGACGCAGTTTTCGGCAAAACCACACGATATGCATGCAAATGGTGCTTTTGGCAGAACGCGCGCGTGGATTTCTACCAAACGACGTGAAAAGCATGCCGATGCTGCTCTTTTTAGCACCCGCACATGGATTTGTGCCAAAACGCGTGTTAAGTCGGCACATGCATCTTTTGGTAGACGCGGACGCACTTTTCTGCAAAACCACACGATATGCATGCAAATGGTGCTTTTGGCAGAACGCGCACGTGGATTTCTACCAAATGACGTGAAAAGCATGCCGATGCTGCTCTTTTTAGCACCCGCACATGGATTTGTGCCAAAAACGCGTTTTAAGCATGCACATGCATCTTTTGGTAGACGCGAACGCAGTTTTCTGCAAAACCGCACGATATGCATGCGAATGGTGCTTTTGGCAGAACGCGCACGTGGATTTCTAGCAAACGACGTGAAAAGCATGCCGATGCTGCTCTTTTTAGCACCCGCACATGGATTTGTGCCAAAACGCGTTTTAAGCATGCACATGGATCTTTTGTTAGACGCGGACGCAGTTTTCGGCAAAACCACACGATATGCATGCAAATGGTGCTTTTGGCAGAACGCGCGCGTGGATTTCTACCAAACGACGTGAAAAGCATGCCGATGCTGCTCTTTTTAGCACCCGCACATGGATTTGTGCCAAAACGCGTGTTAAGTCGGCACATGCATCTTTTGGTAGACGCGGACGCAGTTTTCTGCAAAACCACACGATATGCATGCAAATGGTGCTTTTGGCAGAACGCGCACGTGGATTTCTACCAAACGACGTGAAAAGCATGCCGATGCTGCTCTTTTTAGCACCGGCACATGGATTTGCGCTAAAACGCGTTTTAAGCATGCACATGCATCTTTTGGTAGACGCGGACGCCCTTTTCTGCAAAACCACACGATATGCATGCAAATGGTGCTTTTGGCAGAACGCGCACGTGGATTTCTACCAAACGACGTGAAAAGCATGCCGATGCTGCTCTTTTTAGCACCGGCACATGGATTTGTGCCAAAACGCGTTTTAAGCATGCACATGCATCTTTTGGTAGACGCGGACGCAGTTTTCTGCAAAACCACATGATATGCATGCAAATGGCGCTTTTGGCAGAACGCGCACGTGGATTTCGACCAAACGACGTGAAAAGCATGCCGATGCTGCTCTTTTTAGCACCCGCACATGGATTTGTGCCAAAACGCGTTTTAAGCATGCACATGCATCTTTTGGTAGACGCGGACGCAGTTTTCTGCAAAACCACAGGATATACATGCAAATGGTGCTTTTGGCAGAACGCGCACGTGGATTTCTACCAAACGACGTGAAAAGCATGCCGATGCTGCTCTTTTTAGCACCCGCACATGGATTTGTGCCAAAACGCGTTTTAAGCATGCACATGCATCTTTTGGTAGACGCGGACGCAGTTTTCTGCAAAACCACACGATATGCATGCAAATGGTGCTTTTGGCAGAACGCGCACGTGGATTTCTACCAAACGACGTGAAAAGCATGCCGATGCTGCTCTTTTTAGCACCGGCACATGGATTTGTGCCAAAACGCGTTTTAAGCATGCACATGCATCTTTTGGTAGACGCGGACGCACTTTTCTGCAAAACCACACGATATGCATGCAAATGGCGCTATTGGCAGAACGCGCACGTGGATTTCTACCAAACGACGTGAAAAGCATGCCGATGCTGCTCTTTTTAGCACCCGCACATGGATTTGTGCCAAAACGCGTTTTAAGCATGCACATGTATCTTTTGGTAGACGCGGACGCAGTTTTCTGCAAAACCGCACGATATGCATGCAAATGGTGCTTTTGGCAGAACGCGCACGTGGATTTCCACCAAACGACGTGAAAAGCATGCCGATGCTGATCTTTTTAGCACCCGCACATGGATTTGTGCCAAAACGCGTTTTAAGCATGGACATGCATCTTTTGGTAGACGCGGACGCAGTTTTCTGCAAAACCACACGATATGCATGCAAATGGCGCTTTTGGCAGAACGCGCACGTGGATTTCTACCAAACGACGTGAAAAGCATGCCGATGCTGCTCTTTTTAGCACCCGCACATGGATTTGTGCCAAAACGCGTTTTAAGCATGCACATGCATCTTTTGGTAGACGCGGATGCAGTTTTCTGCAAAACCACACGATATGCATGCAAATTTTGCTTTTGGCAGAACGCGCACGTGGATTTCTACCAAACGACGTGAAAAGCATGCCGATGCTGCTCTTTTTAGCACCCGCACATGGATTTGTGCCAAAACGCGTTTTAAGCATGCACATGCATCTTTTGGTAGACGCGGATGCAGTTTTCTGCAAAACCGCACGATAGGCATGCAAATGGTGCTTTTGGCAGAACGCGCACGTGCATTTCTACCAATTGACGTGAAAAGCATGCCGATGCTGCTCTTTTTAGCACCCGCACTTGGATTTGTGCCAAATCGCGTTTTAAGCATGCACATGCATCTTTTGGTAGACGCGGACGCAGTTTTCGGCAAAACCACACGATATGCATGCAAATGGTGCTTTTGGCAGAACGCGCGCGTGGATTTCTACCAAACGACGTGAAAAGCATGCCGATGCTGCTCTTTTTAGCACCCGCACATGGATTTGTGCCAAAACGGGTGTTAAGCATGCACATGCATCTTTTGGTAGACGCGGACGCAGTTTTCTGCAAAACCACACGATATACATGCAAATGGTACTCTTGGCAGAACGCGCACGTGGATTTCTACCAAACGACGTGAAAAGCATGCCGATGCTGCTCTTTTTAGCACCCGCACATGGATTTGTGCCAAAACGCGTTTTAAGCATGGACATGCATCTTTTGGTAGACGCGGACGCAGTTTTCTGCAAAACCGCACGATATGCATGCAAATGGTGCTTTTGGCAGAACGCGCACGTGGATTTCTACCAAACGACGTGAAAAGCATGCCGATGCTGCTCTTTTTAGCACCCGCACATGGATTTGCGCCAAAACGCGTTTTAAGCATGCACATGCATCTTTTGGTAGACGCGGACGCAGTTTTCGGCAAAACCACACGATATGCATGCAAATGGTGCTTTTGGCTGTACGCGCGCGTGGATTTCTACCAAACGACGTGAAAAGCATGCCGATGCTGCTCTTTTTAGCACCCGCACATGGATTTGTGCCAAAACGCGTTTTAAGCATGCACATGCATCTTTTGGTAGACGCGGACGCAGTTTTCTGCAAAACCACACGATATGCATGCAAATGGTGCTTTTGGCAGAACGCGCACGTGGATTTCTACCAAACGACGTGAAAAGCATGCCGATGCTGCTCTTTTTAGCACCCGCACATGGATTGGTGCCAAAACGCGTTTTAAGCATGCACATGCATCTTTTGGTAGACGCGGACGCAGTTTTCGGCAAAACCACACGATATGCATGCAAATGGTGCTTTTGGCAGAACGCGCGCGTGGATTTCTACCAAACGACGTGAAAAGCATGCCGATGCTGCTCTTTTTAGCACCCGCACATGGATTTGTGCCAAAACGCGTGTTAAGTCGGCACATGCCTCTTTTGGTAGACGCGGACGCAGTTTTTTGCAAAACCACACGATATGCATGCAAATGGTGCTTTTGGCAGAACGCGCACGTGGATTTCTACCAAACGACGTGAAAAGCATGCCGATGCTGCTCTTTTTAGCACCGGCACATGGATTTGTGCCAAAACGCGTTTTAAGCATGCACATGCATCTTTTGGTAGACGCGGACGCAGTTTTCTGCAAAACCACATGATATGCATGCAAATGGCGCTTTTGGCAGAACGCGCACGTGGATTTCGACAAACGACGTGAAAAGCATGCCGATGCTGCTCTTTTTAGCACCCGCACATGGATTTGTGCCAAAACGCGTTTTAAGCATGCACATGCATCTTTTGGTAGACGCGGACGCAGTTTTCTGCAAAACCACAGGATATACATGCAAATGGTGCTTTTGGCAGAACGCGCACGTGGATTTCTACCAAACGACGTGAAAAGCATGCCGATGCTGCTCTTTTTAGCACCCGCACATGGATTTGTGCCAAAACGCGTTTTAAGCATGCACATGCATCTTTGGTAGACGCGGACGCAGTTTTCTGCAAAACCACACGATATGCATGCAAATGGTGCTTTTGGCAGAACGCGCACGTGGATTTCTACCAAACGACGTGAAAAGCATGCCGATGCTGCTCTTTTTAGCACCGGCACATTAATTTGTGCCAAAACGCGTTTTAAGCATGCACATGCATCTTTTGGTAGACGCGGACGCACTTTTCTGCAAAACCACACGATATGCATGCAAATGGCGCTATTGGCAGAACGCGCACGTGTATTTCTACCAAACGACGTGAAAAGCATGCCGATGCTGCTCTTTTTAGCACCCGCACATGGATTTGTGCCAAAACGCGTTTTAAGCATGCACATGTATCTTTTGGTAGACGCGGACGCAGTTTTCTGCAAAATCGCACGATATGCATGCAAATGGTGCTTTTGGCAGAACGCGCACGTGGATTTCCACCAAACGACGTGAAAAGCATGCCGATGCTGATCTTTTTAGCACCCGCACATGGATTTGTGCCAAAACGCGTTTTAAGCATGGACATGCATCTTTTGGTAGACGCGGACGCAGTTTTCTGCAAAACCACACGATATGCATGCAAATGGCGCTTTTGGCAGAACGCGCACGTGGATTTCTACCAAACGACGTGAAAAGCATGCCGATGCTGCTCTTTTTAGCACCCGCACATGGATTTGTGCCAAAACGCGTTTTAAGCATGCACATGCATCTTTTGGTAGACGCGGACGCAGTTTTCTGCAAAACCACACGATATGCATGCAAATTTTGCTTTTGGCAGAACGCGCACGTGGATTTCTACCAAACGACGTGAAAAGCATGCCGATGCTGCTCTTTTTAGCACCCGCACATGGATTTGTGCCAAAACGCGTTTTAAGCATGCACATGCATCTTTTGGTAGACGCGGATGCAGTTTTCTGCAAAACCGCACGATAGGCATGCAAATGGTGCTTTTGGCAGAACGCGCACGTGCATTTCTACCAATTGACGTGAAAAGCATGCCGATGCTGCTCTTTTTAGCACCCGCACATGGATTTGTGCCAAATCGCGTTTTAAACATGCACATGCATCTTTTGGTAGACGCGGACGCAGTTTTCGGCAAAACCACACGATATGCATGCAAATGGTGCTTTTGGCAGAACGCGCGCGTGGATTTCTACCAAACGACGTGAAAAGCATGCCGATGCTGCTCTTTTTAGCACCCGCACATGGATTTGTGCCAAAACGGGTGTTAAGCATGCACATGCATCTTTTGGTAGACGCGGACGCAGTTTTCTGCAAAACCACACGATATACATGCAAATGGTACTTTTGGCAGAACGCGCACGTGGATTTCTACCAAACGACGTGAAAAGCATGCCGATGCTGCTCTTTTTAGCACCCGCACATGGATTTGTGCCAAAACGCGTTTTAAGCATGCACATGCATCTTTTCGTAGACGCGGACGCAGTTTTCGGCAAAACCACACGATATGCATGCAAATGGTGCTTTTGGCTGAACGCGCGCGTGGATTTCTACCAAACGACGTGAAAAGCATGCCGATGCTGCTCTTTTTAGCACCCGCACATGGATTTGTGCCAAAACGCGTTTTAAGCATGCACATGCATCTTTTGGTAGACGCGGACGCAGTTTTCTGCAAAACCACACGATATGCATGCAAATGGTGCTTTTGGCAGAACGCGCGCGTGGATTTCTACCAAACGACGTGAAAAGCATGCCGATGCTGCTCTTTTTAGCACCGGCACATGGATTTGTGCCAAAACGCGTTTTAAGCTTGCACATGCATCTTTTGGTAGACGCGGACGCACTTTTCTGCAAAACCACACAATATGCATGCAAATGGTGCTTTTGGCAGAACGCGCACGTGGATTTCTACCAAACGACGTGAAAAGCTTGCCGATGCTGCTCTTTTTAGCACCGGCACATGGATTTGTGCCAAAACGCGTTTTAAGCTTGCACATGCATCTTTTGGTAGACGCGGACGCACTTTTCTGCAAAACCACACAATATGCATGCAAATGTGCTTTTGGCAGAATGCGCACGTGGATTTCTACCAAACGACGTGAAAAGCATGCCGATGCTGCTCTTTTTAGCACCCGAACATGGATTTGTGCCAAAACGCGTTTTAAGCATGCACATGCATCTTTTGGTAGACGCGGACGCAGTTTTCGGCAAAACCACACGATATGCATGAAAATGGTGCTTTTGGCTGAACGCGCGCGTGGATTTCTACCAAACGACGTGAAAAGCATGCCGATGCTGCTCTTTTTAGCACCCGCACATGGATTTGTGCCAAAACGCGTTTTAAGCATGCACATGCATCTTTTGGTAGACGCGGACGCAGTTTTGTGCAAAACCACACGATATGCATGCAAATGGTGCTTTTGGCAGAACGCGCGCGTGGATTTCTACCAAACGACGTGAAAAGCATGCCGATGCTGCTCTTTTTAGCACCGGCACATGGATTTGTGCCAAAACGCGTTTTAAGCTTGCACATGCATCTTTTGGTAGACGCGGACGCACTTTTCTGCAAAACCACACAATATGCATGCAAATGGTGCTTTTGGCAGAACGCGCACGTGGATTTCTACCAAACGACGTGAAAAGCTTGCCGATGCTGCTCTTTTTAGCACCGGCACATGGATTTGTGCCAAAACGCGTTTTAAGCTTGCACATGCATCTTTTGGTAGACGCGGACGCACTTTTCTGCAAAACCACACAATATGCATGCAAATGTGCTTTTGGCAGAATGCGCACGTGGATTTCTACCAAACGACGTGAAAAGCATGCCGATGCTGCTCTTTTTAGCACCCGAACATGGATTTGTGCCAAAACGCGTTTTAAGCATGCACATGCATCTTTTGGTAGACGCGGACGCAGTTTTCTGCAAAACCGCGCGATATGCATGCAAATGGTGCTTTTGGCAGAACGCGCACGTGGATTTCTACCAAACGACGTGAAAAGCATGCCGATGCTGCTCTTTTAGCACCCGCACATGGATTTGTGCCAAACCGCGTGTTAAGCATGCACATGCATCTTTTGGTAGACGCGGACGCAGTTTTCTGCAAAACCACACGATATGCATGCAAATGGTGCTTTTGGCAGAACGCGCACGTAGATTTCTACCAAACGACGTGAAAAGCATGCCGATGCTGCTCTTTTTAGCACCGGCACATGGATTTGTGCCAAAACGCGTTTTAAGCACGCACATGCATCTTTTGGTAGACGCGGACGCAGTTTTCTGCAAAACCGCACGATATGCATCCAAATGGGGCTTTTGGCAGAACCCGCACGTGGATTTCTACCAAACGACGTGAAAAGCATGCCGATGCTGCTCTTTTTAGCACCCGCACATGGATTTGTGCCAAAACGCGTTTTAAGCATGCACATGCATCTTTTGGTAGACGCGGACGCAGTTTTCTGCAAAACCGCACGATATGCATGCAAATGGTGCTTTTGGCAGAACGCGCCCGTGGATTTCTACCAGACGACGTGAAAAGCATGCCGATGCTGCTCTTTTTCGCACCCACACATGGATTTGTGCCAAAACGCGTTTTAAGCATGCACATGCATCTTTTGGTAGACGCGGACGCAGTTTTCGGCAAAACCACACGATATGCATGCAAATGGTGCTTTTGGCAGAACGCGCGCGTGGATTTCTACCAAACGACGTGAAAAGCATGCCGATGCTGCTCTTTTTAGCACCCGCACATGGATTTGTGCCAAAACGCGTGTTAAGCATGCACATGCATCTTTTGGTAGACGCGGACGCAGTTTTCTGCAAAACCACACGATATGCATGCAAATGGTGCTTTTGGCAAAACGCGCACGTGGATTTCTGCCAAACGACGTGAAAAGCATGCCGATGCTGCTCTTTTTAGCACCGGCACATGGATTTGTGCCAAAACGCGTTTTAAGCATGCACATGCCACTTTTGGTAGACGCGGACGCAGTTTTCTGCAAAACCACACGATATGCATGCAAATTTTGCTTTTGGCAGAACGCGCACGTGGATTTCTACCAAACGACGTGAAAAGCATGCCGATGCTGCTCTTTTTAGCACCCGCACATGAATTTGTGCCAAAACGCGTTTTAAGCATGGACATGCATCTTTTGGTAGACGCGGACGCAGTTTTCTGCAAAACCGCACGATATGCATGCAAATGGTGCTTTTGGCAGAACGCGCACGTGGATTTCTACCAAACGACGTGAAAAGCATGCCGATGCTGCTCTTTTTAGCACCCGCACATGGATTTGTGCCAAAACGCGTTTTAAGCATGCACATGCATCTTTTGGTAGACGCGGACGCAGTTTTCTGCAAAACCGCACGATATGCATGCAAATGGTGCTTTTGGCAGAACGCGCCCGTGGATTTCTACCAAACGACGTGAAAAGCATGCCGATGCTGCTCTTTTTCGCACCCACACATGGATTTGTGCCAAAACGCGTTTTAAGCATGCACATGCATCTTTTGGTAGACGCGGACGCAGTTTTCGGCAAAACCACACGATATGCATGCAAATGGTGCTTTTGGCAGAACGCGCGCGTGGATTTCTACCAAACGACGTGAAAAGCATGCCGATGCTGCTCTTTTTAGCACCCGCACATGGATTTGTGCCAAAACGCGTGTTAAGCATGCACATGCATCTTTTGGTAGACGCGGACGCAGTTTTCTGCAAAACCACACGATATGCATGCAAATGGTGCTTTTGGCAAAACGCGCACGTGGATTTCTGCCAAACGACGTGAAAAGCATGCCGATGCTGCTCTTTTTAGCACCGGCACATGGATTTGTGCCAAAACGCGTTTTAAGCATGCACATGCCACTTTTGGTAGACGCGGACGCAGTTTTCTGCAAAACCACACGATATGCATGCAAATTTTGCTTTTGGCAGAACGCGCACGTGGATTTCTACCAAACGACGTGAAAAGCATGCCGATGCTGCTCTTTTTAGCACCCGCACATGAATTTGTGCCAAAACGCGTTTTAAGCATGGACATGCATCTTTTGGTAGACGCGGACGCAGTTTTCTGCAAAACCGCACGATATGCATGCAAATGGTGCTTTTGGCAGAACGCGCACGTGGATTTCTACCAAACGACGTGAAAAGCATGCCGATGCTGCTCTTTTTAGCACCCGCACATGGATTTGTGCCAAAACGCGTTTTAAGCATGCACATGCATCTTTTGGTAGACGCGGACGCAGTTTTCGGCAAAACCACACGATATGCATGCAAATGGTGCTTTTGGCTGAACGCGCGCGTGGATTTCTACCAAACGACGTGAAAAGCATGCCGATGCTGCTCTTTTTAGCACCCGCACATGGATTTGTGCCAAAACGCGTTTTAAGCATGCACATGCATCTTTTGGTAGACGCGGACGCAGTTTTCTGCAAAACCACACGATATGCATGCAAATGGTGCTTTTGGCAGAACGCGCACGTGGATTTCTACCAAACGACGTGAAAAGCATGCCGATGCTGCTCTTTTTAGCACCGGCACATGGATTTGTGCCAAAACGCGTTTTAAGCTTGCACATGCATCTTTTGGTAGACGCGGACGCACTTTTCTGCAAAACCACACAATATGCATGCAAATGTGCTTTTGGCAGAACGCGCACGTGGATTTCTACCAAAGGACGTGAAAAGCATGCCGATGCTGCTCTTTTTAGCACCCGAACATGGATTTGTGCCAAAACGCGTTTTAAGCATGCACATGCATCTTTTGGTAGACGCGGACGCAGTTTTCTGCAAAACCGCGCGATATGCATGCAAATGGTGCTTTTGGCAGAACGCGCACGTGGATTTCTACCAAACGACGTGAAAAGCATGCCGATGCTGCTCTCTTTAGCACCCGCACATGTATTTGTGCCAAACCGCGTGTTAAGCATGCACATGCATCTTTTGGTAGACGCGGACGCAGTTTTCTGCAAAACCACACGATATGCATGCAAATGGTGCTTTTGGCAGAACGCGCACGTGGATTTCTACCAAACGACGTGAAAAGCATGCCGATGCTGCTCTTTTTAGCACCGGCACATGGATTTGTGCCAAAACGCGTTTTAAGCACGCACATGCATCTTTTGGTAGACGCGGACGCAGTTTTCTGCAAAACCGCACGATATGCATCTAAATGGGGCTTTTGGCCGAACCCGCACGTGGATTTCTACCAAACGACGTGAAAAGCATGCCGATGCTGCTCTTTTTAGCACCCGCACATGGATTTGTGCCAAAACGCGTTTTAAGCATGCACATGCATCTTTTGGTAGACGCGGACGCAGTTTTCTGCAAAACCGCACGATATGCATGCAAATGGTGCTTTTGGCAGAACGCGCCCGTGGATTTCTACCAAACGACGTGAAAAGCATGCCGATGCTGCTCTTTTTCGCACCCACACATGGATTTGTGCCAAAACGCGTTTTAAGCATGCACATGCATCTTTTGGTAGACGCGGACGCAGTTTTCGGCAAAACCACACGATATGCATGCAAATGGTGCTTTTGGCAGAACGCGCGCGTGGATTTCTACCAAACGACGTGAAAAGCATGCCGATGCTGCTCTTTTTAGCACCCGCACATGGATTTGTGCCAAAACGCGTGTTAAGCATGCACATGCATCTTTTGGTAGACGCGGACGCAGTTTTCTGCAAAACCACACGATATGCATGCAAATGGTGCTTTTGGCAAAACGCGCACGTGGATTTCTGCCAAACGACGTGAAAAGCATGCCGATGCTGCTCTTTTTAGCACCGGCACATGGATTTGTGCTAAAACGCGTTTTAAGCATCCACATGCATCTTTTGGTAGACGCGGACGCAGTTTTCGGCAAAACCACACGATATGCATGCAAATGGTGCTTTTGGCAGAACGCGCACGTGGATTTCTACCAAACGACGTGAAAAGCATGCCGATGCTGCTCTTTTTAGCACCCGCACATGGATTTGTGCCAAAACGCGTTTTAAGCATGCACATGCATCTTTTGGTAGACGCGGACGCAGTTTTCGGCAAAACCACACGATATGCATGCAAATGGTGCTTTTGGCAGAACGCGCGCGTGGATTTCTACCAAACGACGTGAAAAGCATGCCCATGCTGCTCTTTTTAGCACCCGCACATGGATTTGTGCCAAAACGCGTTTTAAGCATGCACATGCCACTTTTGGTAGACGCGGACGCAGTTTTCTGCAAAACCACACGATATGCATGCAAATTTTGCTTTTGGCAGAACGCGCACGTGGATTTCTACCAAACGACGTGAAAAGCATGCCGATGCTGCTCTTTTTAGAACCCGCACATGGATTTGTGGCAAAACGCGTTTTAAGCATGGACATGCATCTTTTGGTAGACGCGGACGCAGTTTTCTGCAAAACCGCACGATATGCATGCAAATGGTGCTTTTGGCAGAACGCGCACGTGGATTTCTACCAAACGACGTGAAAAGCATGCCGATGCTGCTCTTTTTAGCACCCGCACATGGATTTGTGCCAAAACGCGTTTTGAGCATGCACATGCGTCTTTTGGTAGACGCGGACGCAGTTTTCTGCAAAACCACACGATATGCATGCAAATGGTGCTTTTGGCAGAACGCGCGCGTGGATTTCTACCAAACGACGTGAAAAGCATGCCGATGCTGCTCTTTTTAGCACCCGCACATGGATTTGTGCCAAAACGCGTGTTAAGCATGCACATGCATCTTTTGGTAGACGCGGACGCAGTTTTCTGCAAAACCACACGATATGCATGCAAATGGTGCTTTTGGCAGAACGCGCACGTGGATTTCTACCAAACGACGTGAAAAGCATGCCGATGCTGCTCTTTTTAGCACCGGCAAATGGATTTGTGCCAAAACGCGTTTTAAGCATGCACATGCATCTTTTGGTAGACGCGGACGCAGTTTTCTGCAAAACCGCACGATATGCATGCAAATGGTGCTTTGGCAGAACGCGCACGTGGATTTCTACCAAACGACGTGAAAAGCATGCCGATGCTGCTCTTTTTAGCACCCGCACACGGATTTGTGCCAAAACGAGTTTTAAGCATGCACATGCATCTTTTGGTAGACGCGGACGCAGTTTTCTGCAAAACCACTCGATATGCATGCAAATGGTGCTTTTGGCAGAACGCGCACGTGGATTTCTACCAAACGACGTGAAAAGCATGCCGATGCTGCTCTTTTTAGCACCCGCACATGGATTTGTGCCAAAACGCGTTTTTAGCATGCACATGCATCTTTTGGTAGACGCGGACGCAGTTTTCTGCAAAACCGCATGATATGCATGCAAATGGTGCTTTTGGCAGAACGCGCACGATGATTTCTACCAAACGACGCGAAAAGCATGCCGATGCTGCTCTTTTTAGCACCGGCAGATGGATTTTTGCCAAAACGCGTTTTAAGCATGCACATGCATCTTTTGGTAGACGCGGACGCACTTTTCTGCAAAACCACACAATATGCATGCAAATGTGCTTTTGGCAGAACGCGCACGTGTATTTCTACCAAACGGCGTGAAAAGCATGCCGATGCTGCTCTTTTTAGCACCCGCACATGGATTTGTGCCAAAACGCGTTTTAAGCATGCACATGCATCTTCTGGTAGACGCGGACGCAGTTTTCGGCAAAACCACACGATATGCATGCAAATGGTGCTTTTGGCAGAACTCGCACGTGGATTTCTACCAAACGACGTGAAAAGCATGCCGATGCTGCTCTTTTTAGCACCGTCACATGGATTTGTGCCAAAACGCGTTTTAAGCATGCACATGCATCTTTTGGTAGACGCGGACGCACTTTTCTGCAAAACCACACAATATGCATGCAAATGTGTTTTGGCAGAACACGCACGTGTATTTCTACCAAACGACGTGAAAAGCATGCTGATGCTGCTCTTTTTAGCACCCGCACATGGATTGGTGCCAAAACGCGTTTTTAGCATGCACATGCATCTTTTGGTAGACGCGGACGCAGTTTTCTGCAAAACCGCACGATATGCATGCAAATGGTGCTTTTGGCAGAACGCGCACGTGGAATTCTACCAAACGACGTGAAAAGCATGCCGATGCTGCTCTTTTTAGCGCCCGCACATGGATTTGTGCCAAAACGCGTTTTAAGCATGCACATGCGTCTTTTGGTAGACGCGGACGCAGTTTTCTGCAAAACCGCACATTATGCATGCAAATAGTGCTTTTGGCAGAACGCGCACGTGGATTTCTACGAAACGACGTGAAAAGCATGCCGATGCTGCTCTTTTAAGTACCCGCACATGGATTTGTGCCAAAACGCGTTTTAAGCATGCACATGCATCTTTTGGTAGACGCGGACGCAGTTTTCGGCAAAACCACACGATATGCATGCAAATGGTGCTTTTGGCAGAACGCGCGCGTGGATTTCTACCAAACGACGTGAAAAGCATGCCGATGCTGCTCTTTTTAGCACCCGCACATGGATTTGTGCCAAAACGCGTGTTAAGCATGCACATGCATCTTTTGGTAGACGCGGACGCAGTTTTCTGCAAAACCACACGATATGCATGCAAATGGTGCTTTTGGCAGAACGCGCACGTGGATTTCTACCAAACGACGTGAAAAGCATGCCGATGCTGCTCTTTTTAGCACCGGCACATGGATTTGTGCCAAAACGCGTTTTAAGCATGCACATGCATCTTTTGGTAGACGCGGACGCAGTTTTCTGCAAAACCGCACGATATGCATGCAAATGGTGCTTTGGCAGAACGCGCACGTGGATTTCTACCAAACGACGTGAAAAGCATGCCGATGCTGCTCTTTTTAGCACCCGCACACGGATTTGTGCCAAAACGAGTTTTAAGCATGCACATGCATCTTTTGGTAGACGCGGACGCAGTTTTCTGCAAAACCACTCGATATGCATGCAAATGGTGCTTTTGGCAGAACGCGCACGTGGATTTCTACCAAACGACGTGAAAAGCATGCCGATGCTGCTCTTTTTAGCACCCGCACATGGATTTGTGCCAAAACGCGTGTTAAGCATGCACATGCATCTTTTGGTAGACGCGGACGCAGTTTTCTGCAAAACCACACGATATGCATGCAAATGGTGCTTTTGGCAAAACGCGCACGTGGATTTCTGCCAAACGACGTGAAAAGCATGCCGATGCTGCTCTTTTTAGCACCGGCACATGGATTTGTGCCAAAACGCGTTTTAAGCATGCACATGCCACTTTTGGTAGACGCGGACGCAGTTTTCTGCAAAACCACACGATATGCATGCAAATTTTGCTTTTGGCAGAACGCGCACGTGGATTTCTACCAAACGACGTGAAAAGCATGCCGATGCTGCTCTTTTTAGCACCCGCACATGAATTTGTGCGAAAACGCGTTTTAAGCATGGACATGCATCTTTTGGTAGACGCGGACGCAGTTTTCTGCAAAACCGCACGATATGCATGCAAATGGTGCTTTTGGCAGAACGCGCACGTGGATTTCTACCAAACGACGTGAAAAGCATGCCGATGCTGCTCTTTTTAGCACCCGCACATGGATTTGTGCCAAAACGCGTTTTAAGCATGCACATGCATCTTTTGGTAGACGCGGACGCAGTTTTCGGCAAAACCACACGATATGCATGTAAATGGTGCTTTTGGCTGAACGCGCGCGTGGATTTCTACCAAACGACGTGAAAAGCATGCCGATGCTGCTCTTTTTAGCACCCGCACATGGATTTGTGCCAAAACGCGTTTTAAGCATGCACATGCATCTTTTGGTAGACGCGGACGCAGTTTTCTGCAAAACCACACGATATGCATGCAAATGGTGCTTTTGGCAGAACGCGCACGTGGATTTCTACCAAACGACGTGAAAAGCATGCCGATGCTGCTCTTTTTAGCACCGGCACATGGATTTGTGCCAAAACGCGTTTTAAGCTTGCACATGCATCTTTTGGTAGACGCGGACGCACTTTTCTGCAAAACCACACAATATGCATGCAAATGGTGCTTTTGGCAGAACGCGCACGTGGATTTCTACCAAACGACGTGAAAAGCTTGCCGATGCTGCTCTTTTTAGCACCGGCACATGGATTTGTGCCAAAACGCGTTTTAAGCTTGCACATGCATCTTTTGGTAGACGCGGACGCACTTTTCTGCAAAACCACACAATATGCATGCAAATGTGCTTTTGGCAGAACGCGCACGTGGATTTCTACCAAAGGACGTGAAAAGCATGCCGATGCTGCTCTTTTTAGCACCCGAACATGGATTTGTGCCAAAACGCGTTTTAAGCATGCACATGCATCTTTTGGTAGACGCGGACGCAGTTTTCTGCAAAACCGCGCGATATGCATGCAAATGGTGCTTTTGGCAGAACGCGCACGTGGATTTCTACCAAACGACGTGAAAAGCATGCCGATGCTGCTCTCTTTAGCACCCGCACATGGATTTGTGCCAAACCGCGTGTTAAGCATGCACATGCATCTTTTGGTAGACGCGGACGCAGTTTTCTGCAAAACCACACGATATGCATGCAAATGGTGCTTTTGGCAGAACGCGCACGTGGATTTCTACCAAACGACGTGAAAAGCATGCCGATGCTGCTCTTTTTAGCACCGGCACATGGATTTGTGCCAAAACGCGTTTTAAGCACGCACATGCATCTTTTGGTAGACGCGGACGCAGTTTTCTGCAAAACCGCACGATATGCATCTAAATGGGGCTTTTGGCCGAACCCGCACGTGGATTTCTACCAAACGACGTGAAAAGCATGCCGATGCTGCTCTTTTTAGCACCCGCACATGGATTTGTGCCAAAACGCGTTTTAAGCATGCACATGCATCTTTTGGTAGACGCGGACGCAGTTTTCTGCAAAACCGCACGATATGCATGCAAATGGTGCTTTTGGCAGAACGCGCCCGTGGATTTCTACCAAACGACGTGAAAAGCATGCCGATGCTGCTCTTTTTCGCACCCACACATGGATTTGTGCCAAAACGCGTTTTAAGCATGCACATGCATCTTTTGGTAGACGCGGACGCAGTTTTCGGCAAAACCACACGATATGCATGCAAATGGTGCTTTTGGCAGAACGCGCGCGTGGATTTCTACCAAACGACGTGAAAAGCATGCCGATGCTGCTCTTTTTAGCACCCGCACATGGATTTGTGCCAAAACGCGTGTTAAGCATGCACATGCATCTTTTGGTAGACGCGGACGCAGTTTTCTGCAAAACCACACGATATGCATGCAAATGGTGCTTTTGGCAAAACGCGCACGTGGATTTCTGCCAAACGACGTGAAAAGCATGCCGATGCTGCTCTTTTTAGCACCCGCACATGGATTTGTGCCAAAACGCGTTTTAAGCATGCACATGCATCTTTTGGTAGACGCGGACGCAGTTTTCTGCAAAACCACACGATATGCATGCAAATGGTGCTTTTGGCAGAACGCGCACGTGGATTTCTACCAAACGACGTGAAAAGCATGCCGATGCTGCTCTTTTTAGCACCGGCACATGGATTTGTGCCAAAACGCGTTTTAAGCTTGCACATGCATCTTTTGGTAGACGCGGACGCACTTTTCTGCAAAACCACACAATATGCATGCAAATGGTGCTTTTGGCAGAACGCGCACGTGGATTTCTACCAAACGACGTGAAAAGCTTGCCGATGCTGCTCTTTTTAGCACCGGCACATGGATTTGTGCCAAAACGCGTTTTAAGCTTGCACATGCATCTTTTGGTAGACGCGGACGCACTTTTCTGCAAAACCACACAATATGCATGCAAATGTGCTTTTGGCAGAACGCGCACGTGGATTTCTACCAAAGGACGTGAAAAGCATGCCGATGCTGCTCTTTTTAGCACCCGAACATGGATTTGTGCCAAAACGCGTTTTAAGCATGCACATGCATCTTTTGGTAGACGCGGACGCAGTTTTCTGCAAAACCGCGCGATATGCATGCAAATGGTGCTTTTGGCAGAACGCGCACGTGGATTTCTACCAAACGACGTGAAAAGCATGCCGATGCTGCTCTCTTTAGCACCCGCACATGGATTTGTGCCAAACCGCGTGTTAAGCATGCACATGCATCTTTTGGTAGACGCGGACGCAGTTTTCTGCAAAACCACACGATATGCATGCAAATGGTGCTTTTGGCAGAACGCGCACGTGGATTTCTACCAAACGACGTGAAAAGCATGCCGATGCTGCTCTTTTTAGCACCGGCACATGGATTTGTGCCAAAACGCGTTTTAAGCACGCACATGCATCTTTTGGTAGACGCGGACGCAGTTTTCTGCAAAACCGCACGATATGCATCTAAATGGGGCTTTTGGCCGAACCCGCACGTGGATTTCTACCAAACGACGTGAAAAGCATGCCGATGCTGCTCTTTTTAGCACCCGCACATGGATTTGTGCCAAAACGCGTTTTAAGCATGCACATGCATCTTTTGGTAGACGCGGACGCAGTTTTCTGCAAAACCGCACGATATGCATGCAAATGGTGCTTTTGGCAGAACGCGCCCGTGGATTTCTACCAAACGACGTGAAAAGCATGCCGATGCTGCTCTTTTTCGCACCCACACATGGATTTGTGCCAAAACGCGTTTTAAGCATGCACATGCATCTTTTGGTAGACGCGGACGCAGTTTTCGGCAAAACCACACGATATGCATGCAAATGGTGCTTTTGGCAGAACGCGCGCGTGGATTTCTACCAAACGACGTGAAAAGCATGCCGATGCTGCTCTTTTTAGCACCCGCACATGGATTTGTGCCAAAACGCGTGTTAAGCATGCACATGCATCTTTTGGTAGACGCGGACGCAGTTTTCTGCAAAACCACACGATATGCATGCAAATGGTGCTTTTGGCAAAACGCGCACGTGGATTTCTGCCAAACGACGTGAAAAGCATGCCGATGCTGCTCTTTTTAGCACCGGCACATGGATTTGTGCTAAAACGCGTTTTAAGCATCCACATGCATCTTTTGGTAGACGCGGACGCAGTTTTCGGCAAAACCACACGATATGCATGCAAATGGTGCTTTTGGCAGAACGCGCACGTGGATTTCTACCAAACGACGTGAAAAGCATGCCGATGCTGCTATTTTTAGCACCCGCACATGGATTTGTGCCAAAACGCGTTTTAAGCATGCACATGCATCTTTTGGTAGACGCGGACGCAGTTTTCGGCAAAACCACACGATATGCATGCAAATGGTGCTTTTGGCAGAACGCGCGCGTGGATTTCTACCAAACGACGTGAAAAGCATGCCCATGCTGCTCTTTTTAGCACCCGCACATGGATTTGTGCCAAAACGCGTTTTAAGCATGCACATGCCACTTTTGGTAGACGCGGACGCAGTTTTCTGCAAAACCACACGATATGCATGCAAATTTTGCTTTTGGCAGAACGCGCACGTGGATTTCTACCATACGACGTGAAAAGCATGCCGATGCTGCTCTTTTTAGAACCCGCACATGGATTTGTGCCAAAACGCGTTTTAAGCATGGACATGCATCTTTTGGTAGACGCGGACGCAGTTTTCTGCAAAACCGCACGATATGCATGCAAATGGTGCTTTTGGCAGAACGCGCACGTGGATTTCTACCAAACGACGTGAAAAGCATGCCGATGCTGCTCTTTTTAGCACCCGCACATGGATTTGTGCCAAAACGCGTTTTGAGCATGCACATGCGTCTTTTGGTAGACGCGGACGCAGTTTTCTGCAAAACCACACGATATGCATGCAAATGGTGCTTTTGTCAGAACGCGCGCGTGGATTTCTACCAAACGACGTGAAAAGCATGCCGATGCTGCTCTTTTTAGCACCCGCACATGGATTTGTGCCAAAACGCGTGTTAAGCATGCACATGCATCTTTTGGTAGACGCGGACGCAGTTTTCTGCAAAACCACACGATATGCATGCAAATGGTGCTTTTGGCAGAACGCGCACGTGGATTTCTACCAAACGACGTGAAAAGCATGCCGATGCTGCTCTTTTTAGCACCGGCAAATGGATTTGTGCCAAAACGCGTTTTAAGCATGCACATGCATCTTTTGGTAGACGCGGACGCAGTTTTCTGCAAAACCGCACGATATGCATGCAAATGGTGCTTTGGCAGAACGCGCACGTGGATTTCTACCAAACGACGTGAAAAGCATGCCGATGCTGCTCTTTTTAGCACCCGCACACGGATTTGTGCCAAAACGAGTTTTAAGCATGCACATGCATCTTTTGGTAGACGCGGACGCAGTTTTCTGCAAAACCACTCGATATGCATGCAAATGGTGCTTTTGGCAGAACGCGCACGTGGATTTCTACCAAACGACGTGAAAAGCATGCCGATGCTGCTCTTTTTAGCACCCGCACATGGATTTGTGCCAAAACGCGTTTTTAGCATGCACATGCATCTTTTGGTAGACGCGGACGCAGTTTTCTGCAAAACCGCATGATATGCATGCAAATGGTGCTTTTGGCAGAACGCGCACGATGATTTCTACCAAACGACGCGAAAAGCATGCCGATGCTGCTCTTTTTAGCACCGGCAGATGGATTTTTGCCAAAACGCGTTTTAAGCATGCACATGCATCTTTTGGTAGACGCGGACGCACTTTTCTGCAAAACCACACAATATGCATGCAAATGTGCTTTTGGCAGAACGCGCACGTGTATTTCTACCAAACGGCGTGAAAAGCATGCCGATGCTGCTCTTTTTAGCACCCGCACATGGATTTGTGCCAAAACGCGTTTTAAGCATGCACATGCATCTTCTGGTAGACGCGGACGCAGTTTTCGGCAAAACCACACGATATGCATGCAAATGGTGCTTTTGGCAGAACTCGCACGTGGATTTCTACCAAACGACGTGAAAAGCATGCCGATGCTGCTCTTTTTAGCACCGTCACATGGATTTGTGCCAAAACGCGTTTTAAGCATGCACATGCATCTTTTGGTAGACGCGGACGCACTTTTCTGCAAAACCACACAATATGCATGCAAATGTGTTTTGGCAGAACACGCACGTGTATTTCTACCAAACGACGTGAAAAGCATGCTGATGCTGCTCTTTTTAGCACCCGCACATGGATTGGTGCCAAAACGCGTTTTTAGCATGCACATGCATCTTTTGGTAGACGCGGACGCAGTTTTCTGCAAAACCGCACGATATGCATGCAAATGGTGCTTTTGGCAGAACGCGCACGTGGAATTCTACCAAACGACGTGAAAAGCATGCCGATGCTGCTCTTTTTAGCGCCCGCACATGGATTTGTGCCAAAACGCGTTTTAAGCATGCACATGCGTCTTTTGGTAGACGCGGACGCAGTTTTCTGCAAAACCGCACATTATGCATGCAAATAGTGCTTTTGGCAGAACGCGCACGTGGATTTCTACGAAACGACGTGAAAAGCATGCCGATGCTGCTCTTTTAAGCACCCGCACATGGATTTGTGCCAAAACGCGTTTTAAGCATGCACATGCATCTTTTGGTAGACGCGGACGCAGTTTTCGGCAAAACCACACGATATGCATGCAAATGGTGCTTTTGGCAGAACGCGCGCGTGGATTTCTACCAAACGACGTGAAAAGCATGCCGATGCTGCTCTTTTTAGCACCCGCACATGGATTTGTGCCAAAACGCGTGTTAAGCATGCGCATGCATCTTTTGGTAGACGCGGACGCAGTTTTCTGCAAAACCACACGATATGCATGCAAATGGTGCTTTTGGCAGAACGCGCACGTGGATTTCTACCAAACGACGTGAAAAGCATGCCGATGCTGCTCTTTTTAGCACCGGCACATGGATTTGTGCCAAAACGCGTTTTAAGCATGCACATGCATCTTTTGGTAGACGCGGACGCAGTTTTCTGCAAAACCGCACGATATGCATGCAAATGGTGCTTTGGCAGAACGCGCACGTGGATTTCTGCCAAACGACGTGAAAAGCATGCCGATGCTGCTCTTTTTAGCACCCGCACACGGATTTGTGCCAAAACGAGTTTTAAGCATGCACATGCATCTTTTGGTAGACGCGGACGCAGTTTTCTGCAAAACCACTCGATATGCATGCAAATGGTGCTTTTGGCAGAACGCGCACGTGGATTTCTACCAAACGACGTGAAAAGCATGCCGATGCTGCTCTTTTTAGCACCCGCACATGGATTTGTGCCAAAACGCGTTTTTAGCATGCACATGCATCTTTTGGTAGACGCGGACGCAGTTTTCTGCAAAACCGCACGATATGCATGCAAATGGTGCTTTTGGCAGAACGCGCACGATGATTTCTACCAAACGACGCGAAAAGCATGCCGATGCTGCTCTTTTTAGCACCGGCACATGGATTTTTGCCAAAACGCGTTTTAAGCATGCACATGCATCTTTTGGTAGACGCGGACGCACTTTTCTGCAAAACCACACAATATGCATGCAAATGTGCTTTTGGCAGAACGCGCACGTGTATTTCTACCAAACGGCGTGAAAAGCATGCCGATGCTGCTCTTTTTAGCACCCGCACATGGATTTGTGCCAAAACGCGTTTTAAGCATGCACATGCATCTTTTGGTAGACGCGGACGCAGTTTTCTGCAAAAGCACACGATCTGCATGCAAATGGTGCTTTTGGCAGAACGCGCACGTGGATTTCTACCAAACGACGTGAAAAGCATGCCGATGCGGCTCTTTTTAGCACCCGCACATGGATTTGTGCCAAAACGCGCTTTAAGCATGCACTTGCATCTTTTGGTAGACGCGGACGCAGTTTTCTGCAAAACCACACGATATGCATGCAAATGGTGCTTTTGGCAGAACGCGCACGTGGATTTCTACCAAACGACGTGAAAAGCATGCCGATGCTGCTCTTTTTAGCACCCGCACATGGATTTGTGCCAAAACGCGTTTTAAGCATGCACATGCATCTTTTGGTAGACGCGGACGCAGTTTTCTGCAAAACCACACGATATGCATGCAAATGGTGCTTTTGGCAGAACGCGCACGTGGATTTGTACCAAACGACATGAAAAGCATGCCGATGCTGCTCTTTTTAGCACCCGCACATGGATTTGTGCCAAAACGCGTTTTAAGCATGCACATGCATCTTTTGGTAGACGCGGACGCAGTTTTCTGCAAAACCGCACGATATGCATGCAAATGGTGCTTTTGGCAGAACGCGCACGTGGATTTCTACCAAACGACGTGAAAAGCATGCCGATGCTGCTCTTTTTATCACCCGCAAATGGATTTGTGCCAAAACGCGTTTTAAGCATGCACATGCATCTTTTGGTAGACGCGGACGCAGTTTTCGGCAAAACCACACGATATGCATGCAAATAGGCTTTTGGCAGAACGCGCACGTGGATTTCTTCCAAACGACGTGAAAAGCATGCCGATGCTGCTCTTTTTAGCAACCGCACATGGATTTGTGCCAAAACGCGTTTTAAGCATGCACATGCATCTTTTGGTAGACGCGGACGCACGTTTCTGCAAAACCACACGATATGCATGCAAATGGTGCTTTTGGCAGAACGCGCACGTGGATTTCTACCAAATGACGTGAAAAGCATGCCGATGCTGCTCTTTTTAGCACCCGCACATGGATTTGTGCCAAAACGCGTTTTAAGCATGCACATGCATCTTTTGGTAGACGCGGACGCAGTTTTCGGCAAAACCACACGATATGCATGCAAATGGTGCTTTTGGCAGAACGCGCGCGTGGATTTCTACCAAACGACGTGAAAAGCATGCCGATGCTGCTCTTTTTAGCACCGGCACATGGATTCGTGCCAAAACGCGTTTTAAGCATGCACATGCATCTTTTGGTAGACGCGGACGCAGTTTTCGGCAAAACCACACGATATGCATGCAAATAGGCTTTTGGCAGAACGCGCGCGTGGATTTCTACCAAACGACGTGAAAAGCATGCCGATGCTGCTCTTTTTAGCACCGGCACATGGATTTGTGCCAAAACGCGTTTTAAGCATGCACATGCATCTTTTGGTAGACGCGGACGCAGTTTTCGGCAAAACCACACGATATGCATGCAAATAGGCTTTTGGCAGAACGCGCGCGTGGATTTCTACCAAACGACGTGAAAAGCATGCCGATGCTGCTCTTTTTAGCACCCGCACATGGATTTGTGCCAAAACGCGCTTTTAGCATGCACATGCATCTTTTGGTAGACGCGGACGCAGTTTTCTGCAAAACCGCACGATATGCATGCAAATGGTGCTTTTGGCAGAACGCGCACGTGGAATTCTACCAAACGACGTGAAAAGCATGCCGATGCTGCTCTTTTTAGCACCCGCACATGGATTTGTGCCAAAACGCGTTTTAAGCATGCACATGCATCTTTTGGTAGACGCGGACGCACTTTTCTGTAAAACCACACATTATGCATGCAAATAGTGCTTTTGGCAGAACGCGCACGTGGATTTCTACCAAATGACGTGAAAAGCATGCCGATGCTGCTTTTTTTAGCACCCGCACATGGATTTGTGCCAAAACGCGTTTTAAGCATGCACCTGCATCTTTTGGTAGACGCGGACGCTGTTTTCGGCAAAACCACACGATATGAATGCAAATGGTGCTTTTGGCAGAACGCGCACGTGGATTTCTACCAAACGACGTGAAAAGCATGCCGATGCTGCTCTTTTTAGCACCGGCACATGGATTTGTGCTAAAACGCGTTTTAAGCATGCACATGCATCTTTTGGTAGACGCGGACGCACTTTTCTGCAAAACCACACGATATGCATGCAAATGGTGCTTTTGGCAGAACGCGCACGTGGATTTCTACCAAACGACGTGAAAAGCATGCCGATGCTGCTCTTTTTAGCACCGGCACATGGATTTGTGCCAAAACGCGTTTTAAGCATGCACATGCATCTTTTGGTAGACGCGGACGCAGTTTTCTGCAAAACCGCACGATATGCATGCAAATGGTGCTTTTGGCAGAACGCGCACGTGGATTTCTACCAAACGACGTGAAAAGCATGCCGATGCTGCTCTTTTTATCACCCGCACATGGATTTGTGCCAAAACGCGTTTTAAGCATGCACATGCATCTTTTGGTAGACGCGGACGCAGTTTTCGGCAAAACCACACGATATGCATGCAAATAGGCTTTTGGCAGAACGCGCACGTGGATTTCTACCAAACGACGTGAAAAGCATGCCGATGCTGCTCTTTTTAGCACCCGCACATGGATTTGTGCCAAAACGCGTGTTAAGCATGCACATGCATCTTTTGGTAGATGCGGACGCAGTTTTCTGCAAAACCACGCGATATGCACGAAAATGGTGCTTTTGGCAGAACGCGCACGTGGATTTCTACCAAACGACGTGAAAAGCATGCCGATGCTGCTCTTTTTAGCACCGGCACATGGATCTGTGCCAAAACGCGTTTTAAGCATGCACATGCATCTTTTGCTAGACGCGGACGCAGTTTTCTGCAAAACCGCACGATATGCATGCAAATGGTGCTTGTGGCAGAACGCGCACGTGGATTTCTTCCAAACGACGTGAAAAGCATGCCGATGCTGCTCTCTTTAGCACCCGCACATGGATTTGTGCCAAAACGCGTTTTAAGCATGCACATGCATCTTTTGGTAGACGCGGACGCACTTTTCTGCAAAACCACACGATATGCATGCAAATGGTGCTTTTGGCAGAACGCGCACGTGGATTTCTACCAAATGACGTGAAAAGCATGCCGATGCTGCTCTTTTTAGCACCCGCACATGGATTTGTGCCAAAACGCGTTTTAAGCATGCACATGCATCTTTTGGTAGACGCGGACGCAGTTTTCGGCAAAACCACACGATATGCATGCAAATGGTGCTTTTGGCAGAACGCGCGCGTGGATTTCTACCAAACGACGTGAAAAGCATGCCGATGCTGCTCTTTTTAGCACCGGCACATGGATTTGTGCCAAAACGCGTTTTAAGCATGCACATGCTTCTTTTGGTAGACGCGGACGCACTTTTCTGCAAAACCACACAATATGCATGCAAATGTGCTTTTGGCAGAACGCGCACGTGTATTTCTACCAAACGACGTGAAAAGCATGCCGATGCTGCTCTTTTTAGCACCCGCACATGGATTTGTGCCAAAAGGCGCTTTTAGCATGCACATGCATCTTTTGGTAGACGCGGACGCAGTTTTCTGCAAAACCGCACGATATGCATGCAAATGGTGCTTTTGGCAGAACGCGCACGTGGAATTCTACCAAACGACGTGAAAAGCATGCCGATGCTGCTCTTTTTAGCACCCGCACATGGATTTGTGCCAAAACGCGTTTTAAGCATGCACATGCATCTTTTGGTAGACGCGGACGCACTTTTCTGTAAAACCACACATTATGCATGCAAATAGTGCTTTTGGCAGAACGCGCACGTGGATTTCTACCAAATGACGTGAAAAGCATGCCGATGCTGCTCTTTTTAGCACCCGCACATGGATTTGTGCCAAAACGCGTTTTAAGCATGCACCTGCATCTTTTGGTAGACGCGGACGCAGTTTTCGGCAGAACCACACGATATGAATGCAAATGGTGCTTTTGGCAGAACGCGCGCGTGGATTTCTACCAAACGACGTGAAAAGCATGCCGATGCTGCTCTTTTTAGCACCCGCACATGGATTTGTGCTAAAACAAGTTTTAAGCATGCACATGCATCTTTTGGTAGACGCGGACGCACTTTTCTGCAAAACCACACGATATGCATGCAAATGGTGCTTTTGGCAGAACGCGCACGTGGATTTCTACCAAACGACGTGAAAAGCATGCCGATGCTGCTCTTTTTAGCACCGGCACATGGATTTGTGCTAAAACGCGTTTTAAGCATGCACATGCATCTTTTGGTAGACGCGGACGCACTTTTCTGCAAAACCACACGATATGCATGCAAATGGTGCTTTTGGCAGAACGCGCACGTGGATTTCTACCAAACGACGTGAAAAGCATGCCGATGCTGCTCTTTTTAGCACCCGCACATGGATTTGTGCCAAAACGCGTTTTAAGCATGCACATGCATCTTTTGGTAGACGCGGACGCAGTTTTCTGCAAAACCACACGATATGCATGCAAATGGCGCTTTTGGCAGAACGCGCACGTGGATTTCTACCAAACGACGTGAAAAGCATGCCGATGCTGCTCTTTTTAGCACCCGCACATGGATTTGTGCCAAAACGCGTTTTAAGCATGCACATGCATCTTTTGGTAGACGCGGACGCAGTTTTCTGCAAAACCACAGGATATGCATGCAAATGGTGCTTTTGGCAGAACGCGCACGTGGATTTCTACCAAACGACGTGAAAAGCATGCCGATGCTGCTCTTTTTAGCACCGGCACATGGATTTGTGCCGAAACGCGTTTTAAGCATGCACATGCATCTTTTGGTAGACGCGGACGCAGTTTTCTGCAAAACCACACGATATGCATGCAAATTTTGCTTTTGGCACAACGCGCACGTGGATTTCTACCAAACGACGTGAAAAGCATGCCGATGCTGCACTTTTTAGCACCCGCACATGGATTTGTGCCAAAACGCGTTTTAAGCATGTACATGCATCTTTTGGTAGACGCGGACGCAGTTTTCTGCAAAACCGCACGATATGCATGCAAATGGTGCTTTTGGCAGAACGCGCACGTGGATTTCTACCAAACGACGTGAAAAGCATGCCGATGCTGCTCTTTTTAGCACCCGCACATGGATTTCTGCCAAAACGCGTTTTAAGCATGCACATGCATCTTTTGGTAGACGCGGACGCAGTTTTCGGCTAAACCACACGATATGCATGCAAATGGTGCTTTTGGCAGAACGCGCGCGTGGATTTCTACCAAACGACGTGAAAAGCATGCCGATGCTGCTCTTTTTAGCACCCGCACATGAATTTGTGCCAAAACGC
This sequence comes from Dermacentor variabilis, assembly GCF_050947875.1. Lineage (NCBI taxonomy): Eukaryota > Metazoa > Arthropoda > Arachnida > Ixodida > Ixodidae > Dermacentor > Dermacentor variabilis. Next base: position 81,901 of record NW_027460387.1, read on the forward strand.
GTTTTAAGCATGCACATGCATCTTTTGGTAGACGCGGACGCAGTTTTCTGCAAAACCACACGATATGCATGCAAATGGCGCTTTTGGCAGAACGCGCACGTGGATTTCTACCAAACGACGTGAAAAGCATGCCGATGCTGCTCTTTTTAGCACCCGCACATGGATTTGTGCCAAAACGCGTTTTAAGCATGCACATGCATCTTTTGGTAGACGCGGACGCAGTTTTCGGCAAAACCACACGATATGCATGCAAATGGTGCTTTTGGCAGAACGCGCACGTGGATTTCTACCAAACGACGTGAAAAGCATGCCGATGCTGCTCTTTTTAGCACCCGCACATGGATTTGCGCCAAAACGCGTGTTAAGCATGCACATGCATCTTTTGGTAGACGCGGACGCAGTTTTCTGCTAAACCACACGATATGCATGCAAATGGTGCTTTTGGCAGAACGTGAACGTGGATTTCTACCAAACGACGTGAAAAGCATGCCGATGCTGCTCTTTTTAGCACCCGCACATGGATTTGTGCCAAAACGCGCTTTAAGCATGCACTTGCATCTTTTGGTAGACGCGGACGCAGGTTTCTGCAAAACCACACGATATGCATGCAAATGGTGCTTTTGGCAGAACGCGCACGTGGATTTCTACCAAACGACGTGAAAAGCATGCCGATGCTGCTCTTTTTAGCACCGGCACATGGATTTGTGCCAAAACGCGTTTTAAGCATGCACATGCATCTTTTGGTAGACGCGGACGCAGTTTTCTGCAAAACCACACGATATGCATGCAAATGGTGCTTTTGGCAGAACGCGCACGAGGATTTCTACCAAACGACGTGAAAAGCTTGCCGATGCTGCTCTTTTTAGCACCCGCACATGGATTTGTGCCAAAACGCGTTTTAAGCATGCACATGTATCTTTTGGTAGACGCGGACGCAGTTTTCTGCAAAACCGCACGATATGCATGGAAATGGTGCTTTCGGCAGAACGCGCACGTGGATTTCTACCAAACGACGTGAAAAGCATGCCGATGCTGCACTTTTTAGCACCCGCACATGGATTTGTGCCAAAACGCGTTTTAAGCATGTACATGCATCTTTTGGTAGACGCGGACGCAGTTTTCTGCAAAACCGCACGATATGCATGCAAATGGTGCTTTTGGCAGAACGCGCACGTGGATTTCTACCAAACGACGTGAAAAGCATGCCGATGCTGCTCTTTTTAGCACCCGCACATGGATTTCTGCCAAAACGCGTTTTAAGCATGCACATGCATCTTTTGGTAGACGCGGACGCAGTTTTCGGCTAAACCACACGATATGCATGCAAATGGTGCTTTTGGCAGAACGCGCGCGTGGATTTCTACCAAACGACGTGAAAAGCATGCCGATGCTGCTCTTTTTAGCACCCGCACATGAATTTGTGCCAAAACGCGTTTTAAGCATGCACATGCATCTTTTGGTAGACGCGGACGCAGTTTTCTGCAAAACCACACGATATGCATGCAAATGGCGCTTTTGGCAGAACGCGCACGTGGATTTCTACCAAACGACGTGAAAAGCATGCCGATGCTGCTCTTTTTAGCACCCGCACATGGATTTGTGCCAAAACGCGTTTTAAGCATGCACATGCATCTTTTGGTAGACGCGGACGCAGTTTTCGGCAAAACCACACGATATGCATGCAAATGGTGCTTTTGGCAGAACGCGCACGTGGATTTCTACCAAACGACGTGAAAAGCATGCCGATGCTGCTCTTTTTAGCACCCGCACATGGATTTGCGCCAAAACGCGTGTTAAGCATGCACATGCATCTTTTGGTAGACGCGGACGCAGTTTTCTGCTAAACCACACGATATGCATGCAAATGGTGCTTTTGGCAGAACGTGAACGTGGATTTCTACCAAACGACGTGAAAAGCATGCCGATGCTGCTCTTTTTAGCACCCGCACATGGATTTGTGCCAAAACGCGCTTTAAGCATGCACTTGCATCTTTTGGTAGACGCGGACGCAGGTTTCTGCAAAACCACACGATATGCATGCAAATGGTGCTTTTGGCAGAACGCGCACGTGGATTTCTACCAAACGACGTGAAAAGCATGCCGATGCTGCTCTTTTTAGCACCGGCACATGGATTTGTGCCAAAACGCGTTTTAAGCATGCACATGCATCTTTTGGTAGACGCGGACGCAGTTTTCTGCAAAACCACACGATATGCATGCAAATGGTGCTTTTGGCAGAACGCGCACGAGGATTTCTACCAAACGACGTGAAAAGCTTGCCGATGCTGCTCTTTTTAGCACCCGCACATGGATTTGTGCCAAAACGCGTTTTAAGCATGCACATGCATCTTTTGGTAGACGCGGACGCAGTTTTCTGCAAAACCACACGATATGCATGCAAATTTTGCTTTTGGCACAACGCGCACGTGGATTTCTACCAAACGACGTGAAAAGCATGCCGATGCTGCACTTTTTAGCACCCGCACATGGATTTGTGCCAAAACGCGTTTTAAGCATGTACATGCATCTTTTGGTAGACGCGGACGCAGTTTTCTGCAAAACCGCACGATATGCATGCAAATGGTGCTTTTGGCAGAACGCGCACGTGGATTTCTACCAAACGACGTGAAAAGCATGCCGATGCTGCTATTTTTAGCACCCGCACATGGATTTCTGCCAAAACGCGTTTTAAGCATGCACATGCATCTTTTGGTAGACGCGGACGCAGTTTTCGGCTAAACCACACGATATGCATGCAAATGGTGCTTTTGGCAGAACGCGCGCGTGGATTTCTACCAAACGACGTGAAAAGCATGCCGATGCTGCTCTTTTTAGCACCCGCACATGAATTTGTGCTAAAACGCGTTTTAAGCATGCACATGCATCTTTTGGTAGACGCGGACGCAGTTTTCTGCAAAACCACACGATATGCATGCAAATGGCGCTTTTGGCAGAACGCGCACGTGGATTTCTACCAAACGACGTGAAAAGCATGCCGATGCTGCTCTTTTTAGCACCCGCACATGGATTTGTGCCAAAACGCGTTTTAAGCATGCACATGCATCTTTTGGTAGACGCGGACGCAGTTTTCGGCAAAACCACACGATATGCATGCAAATGGTGCTTTTGGCAGAACGCGCACGTGGATTTCTACCAAACGACGTGAAAAGCATGCCGATGCTGCTCTTTTTAGCACCCGCACATGGATTTGCGCCAAAACGCGTGTTAAGCATGCACATGCATCTTTTGGTAGACGCGGACGCAGTTTTCTGCTAAACCACACGATATGCATGCAAATGGTGCTTTTGGCAGAACGTGAACGTGGATTTCTACCAAACGACGTGAAAAGCATGCCGATGCTGCTCTTTTTAGCACCCGCACATGGATTTGTGCCAAAACGCGCTTTAAGCATGCACTTGCATCTTTTGTAGACGCGGACGCAGGTTTCTGCAAAACCACACGATATGCATGCAAATGGTGCTTTTGGCAGAACGCGCACGTGGATTTCTACCAAACGACGTGAAAAGCATGCCGATGCTGCTCTTTTTAGCACCGGCACATGGATTTGTGCCAAAACGCGTTTTAAGCATGCACATGCATCTTTTGGTAGACGCGGACGCAGTTTTCTGCAAAACCACACGATATGCATGCAAATGGTGCTTTTGGCAGAACGCGCACGAGGATTTCTACCAAACGACGTGAAAAGCTTGCCGATGCTGCTCTTTTTAGCACCCGCACATGGATTTGTGCCAAAACGCGTTTTAAGCATGCACATGTATCTTTTGGTAGACGCGGACGCAGTTTTCTGCAAAACCGCACGATATGCATGAAATGGTGCTTTCGGCAGAACGCGCACGTGGATTTCTACCAAACGACGTGAAAAGCATGCCGATGCTGCTCTTTTTGGCACCCGCACATGGATTTGTGCCAAAACGCGTTTTAATCATGCACATGCATCTTTTGGTAGACGCGGATGCAGTTTTCTGCAAAACCACACGATCTACATGCAAATGGTGCTTTTGGCAGAACGCGCACGTGGATTTCTACCAAACGACGTGAAAAGCATGCCGATGCTGCTCTTTTTAGCACCCGCACATGGATTTGTGCCAAAACGCGTTTTAAGCATGCACATGCATCTTTTGGTAGACGCGGACGCAGTTTTCTGCAAAACCACACGATATGCATGCAAATGGTGCTTTGGCAGAACGCGCACGTGGATTTCTACCAAACGACGTGAAAAGCATGCCGATGCTGCTCTTTTTAGCACCCGCACATGGATTTCTGTCAAAACGCGTTTTAAGCATGCACACGCATCTTTTGGTAGACGCGGACGCAGTTTTCTGCAAAACCGCACGATATGCATGCAAATGGTGCTTTTGGCAGAACGCGCACGTGGATTTCTGCCAAACGACGTGAAAAGCATGCCGATGCTGCTCTTTTTAGCACCCGCACATGGATTTGTGACAAAACGCGTTTTAAGCATGCACATGCATCTTTTGGTAGACGCGGACGCAGTTTCGGAAAACCACACGATATGCATGCAAATGGTGCTTTTGGCAGAACGCGCGCGTGGATTTCTACCAAACGACGTGAAAAACATGCCGATGCTGCTCTTTTTAGCACCCGCACATGGATTTGTGCCGAAACACGTGTTAAGCATGCACATGCATCTATTGGTAGACGCGGACGCAGTTTTCTGCAAAACCACACGATATGCATGCAAATGGTACTTTTGGCAGAACGCGCACGTGGATTTCTACCAAACGACGTGAAAAGCATGCCGATGCTGCTCTTTTTAGCACCGGCACATGGATTTGTGCCAAAACGCGTTTTAAGCATGCACATGCATCTTTTGGTAGACGCGGACGCAGTTTTCTGCAAAACCACACGATATGCATGCAAATGGTGCTTTTGGCAGAACGCGCACGTGGATTTCTACCAAACGACGTGAAAAGCATGCCGATGCTGCTCTTTTTAGCACCCGCACATGGATTTGTGCCAAAACGCGTTTTAAGCATGCACATGCATCTTTTGGTAGACGCGGACGCAGTTTTCTGCAAAACCGCACGATATGCATGCAAATGGTGCTTTTGGCAGAACGCGCACGTGGATTTCTACCAAACGACGTGAAAAGCATGCCGATGCTGCTCTTTTTAGCACCCGCACATGGATTTGTGCCAAAACGCGCTTTAAGCATGCACTTGCATCTTTTGGTAGACGCGGACGCAGGTTTCTGCAAAACCACACGATATGCATGCAAATGGTGCTTTTGGCAGAACGCGCACGTGGATTTCTACCAAACGACGTGAAAAGCATGCCGATGCTGCTCTTTTTAGCACCGGCACATGAATTTGTGCCAAAACGCGTTTTAAGCATGCACATGCATCTTTTGGTAGACGCGGACGCAGTTTTCTGCAAAACCACACGATATGCATGCAAATGGTGCTTTTGGCAGAACGCGCACGAGGATTTCTACCAAACGACGTGAAAAGCTTGCCGATGCTGCTCTTTTTAGCACCCGCACATGGATTTGTGCCAAAACGCGTTTTAAGCATGCACATGTATCTTTTGTAGACGCGGACGCAGTTTTCGGCTAAACCACACGATATGCATGCAAATGGTGCTTTTGGCAGAACGCGCGCGTGGATTTCTACCAAACGACGTGAAAAGCATGCCGATGCTGCTCTTTTTAGCACCCGCACATGAATTTGTGCTAAAACGCGTTTTAAGCATGCACATGCATCTTTGGTAGACGCGGACGCAGTTTTCTGCAAAACCACACGATATGCATGCAAATGGCGCTTTTGGCAGAACGCGCACGTGGATTTCTACCAAACGACGTGAAAAGCATGCCGATGCTGCTCTTTTTAGCACCCGCACATGGATTTGTGCCAAAACGCGTTTTAAGCATGCACATGCATCTTTTGGTAGACGCGGACGCAGTTTTCGGCAAAACCACACGATATGCATGCAAATGGTGCTTTGGGCAGAACGCGCACGTGGATTTCTACCAAACGACGTGAAAAGCATGCCGATGCTGCTCTTTTTAGCACCCGCACATGGATTTGCGCCAAAACGCGTGTTAAGCATGCACATGCATCTTTTGGTAGACGCGGACGCAGTTTTCTGCTAACCACACGATATGCATGCAAATGGTGCTTTTGGCAGAACGTGAACGTGGATTTCTACCAAACGACGTGAAAAGCATGCCGATGCTGCTCTTTTTAGCACCCGCACATGGATTTGTGCAAAACGCGCTTTAAGCATGCACTTGCATCTTTTGGTAGACGCGGACGCAGGTTTCTGCAAAACCACACGATATGCATGCAAATGGTGCTTTTGGCAGAACGCGCACGTGGATTTCTACCAAACGACGTGAAAAGCATGCCGATGCTGCTCTTTTTAGCACCGGCACATGGATTTGTGCCAAAACGCGTTTTAAGCATGCACATGCATCTTTTGGTAGACGCGGACGCAGTTTTCTGCAAAACCACACGATATGCATGCAAATGGTGCTTTTGGCAGAACGCGCACGAGGATTTCTACCAAACGACGTGAAAAGCTTGCCGATGCTGCTCTTTTTAGCACCCGCACATGGATTTGTGCCAAAACGCGTTTTAAGCATGCACATGTATCTTTTGGTAGACGCGGACGCAGTTTTCTGCAAAACCGCACGATATGCATGGAAATGGTGCTTTCGGCAGAACGCGCACGTGGATTTCTACCAAACGACGTGAAAAGCATGCCGATGCTGCTCTTTTTGGCACCCGCACATGGATTTGTGCCAAAACGCGTTTTAATCATGCACATGCATCTTTTGGTAGACGCGGATGCAGTTTTCTGCAAAACCACACGATCTACATGCAAATGGTGCTTTTGGCAG